>NC_053499.1:107484786-107704786 GCF_905171775.1 Rana temporaria
AGCTGCCCTCATAGGGGCAGGCAGGAATGCTGTTGCTAAACAGAAATGTGGTTTGTTGCATGTTTTTTTATATTTTGCCAATGGTTTTTGTTTATTTTTAAATGATGTTCACTTTGATGTATTTGTCTCTGCTGCCTTATTTTATGAAAAATTTGTGAAGATGTTGCGACGTTAAACCTATGTTTATTTTGATTTTTGAAATGTATTTTTGTTTGTTTGTTTGTCTTTTTTTGCTTTCCTTGTTTTGTTGACCAATAAAAATTACTTTAAAATTTTGAAGTTTTGTTTTTTGTTACTTTTTCATGCTACATATTTTGACAGCTGCAGCTGAAATGGGTTTGGGCCTAACAAATTAGGTGTGATTTTTGTCTAAGCTTCTTTCCTGGTGTGTAATCATGAAATGTTTGCCATGTTTATTCTCCATGACGTTAAAGACAAAGTGGTAAGTATTTTCTTTTTAGCCCTCAAGTACCCCCAACAGGACATGTTTTGTGGATTTCTCTTATCAAGAATTGCTGTCCAGACCTGCAAACAATGTTAAATAAAAAATTATTAATTTGCAAATAAGTAGTATCTGCTCATTTTTTGGGGATGTCTGCACCCCTGATAGTGACAACATTTGTGAGGTGTCTTCACCCTTTCTAATTCAAATTCATTCACTTCCTGTCACATAGCCAAACAGGAAGTGAGGGTAAAACCTTACTAATATCTTTTCTTGGGGACACAGAGATCAATCTAAATAAGTTTCCCATTATGTAAATTGCACTCTAGCATTTTGCTGTGTACACCCCAAATTATTAGGGATCTTGGACTTTGGGGTCCATTTACTAAAGGCAAATCCACTTTGCACTACAAGTGGACAAGCAAGGAAGAAAACAAAACAACTTTGCTTCTACAGGATTAGATGTTAAAACCGTGAGTGCTTCCTCTCTGATTTTCAGCAACTATGCTTGTACTGCAGAGTGGCTTTGCCTTTACTAAACCCCAAACTAAATAATCATTTGGGGCATTTGTGGGTGGCCCTAACACACACATTCCTACATATTAGCAACGCTGTATCCTGGCCTATTGGCATGGTTATATTTTCTTAGGCCTCTCAATAAAACTCTCTGAAATTTGTGCTTAAACTAGAACTATAATCAACACTTTTTATTTTCTTTAATTTTGGATAGAGTGAGGGAGGGTTATAGGCCCTGTCAGTTTATTTTGTATTATCTGTGTCCAATTGGGGAGATGTGCCTTCACTTCCTGCCCCATAACCAAACAGGAAGTGAGAGAAAAACTATGCGAATAAAGGGAGTCCAGTAACCCCCTCCCCCCCCCCAGAACTAGTGTGTGTGTGTGTGTGCCCTGAAAATTCCTGGGCGGGTCATACAAAAACAGGGTGTGGCTTTGACAGGAAGGGGTGGGTCATTTTTCTATTAGGAGGTGCAGAAATGTAGTCAGGCCTAGAGCTGCACAAATCCTAAATATACTACTGCATATTAGGATCCGATTTACAGCATGTTTTTATAGTGTGGGAGGAAACCCACGCAGGCACAGGGAGAACATGCAAACTCCAGGCAGATGAAGTCACGGGCGGGATTCGAACCAGCGACCCTTTTGCTGCTAGGTCAAAGTGCTATACACTACACCACTGTGCTAAACGAACATGATTGCAGCTGAAAGCATGAGATCTTTTTTTTTTTTTCCAATACCATGCTTTCCAGCCTTATTGACCCCGCCTCTCTCCATAAAGAGGACCTGTCACACACTAGTCCTATTACAAGGGATGTTTACATTCCTTGTAATAGGAAGAAAAGTGATCCAAAATAAAAAAAAGTGACAAAAAAGAAAAATATGAGGTAAAAAATAATAAAAAAATAAATAAAACGCCCCTGTCCCTAGAAGCTCGCACTCAGAAGCGAATATGCATGTAAGTCCCGCCCACATATGTAAACACCATTCAAACCACACAAGGTATTGACGCGTGCGTTAGAGCGAGAGCAATAATTCTAGCCCTAGACCTCCTCTGTAACTCTATACTGGTCACCTGTAAAAAAAAATCAAGCATCGCCTATGGATATTTTTATGTCCCGAAGTTTGGCGCCATTCCCTGAGTGTGTACAATATTAAAGCGTGACAAGTTAGGTATCTATTTACTCGGTGTAACATCATCTTTCACATTATCCATAAAAATTGGGCTAACTTTACTGTTTTGTTTTGTTTGTTTTAATAAATGGACAGTGTTTTTTTTTGGGCCAAAAAAAAAAGGCGTTAGAAAAATTATTCCGCAAATACCGTTGGAAATCAAATAAAAAATGACCGCCACTTTATTCCCTAGGGTGTCTGCTAAAAAATTATAGATAATGTTTGGGGGTCCTGAGTAATTTCCCAGGAACAAAATATAATTTTTACATGAACGAGAGAAGTGCCAGAATAGGCGCGGTATGGAAGTGGTTAAAGTGAAATAATAAAAGTGAAATATTCCTTTAAATTTCATACAGGGGGGAGGGGGTTTACACGCATGTTTCCCATGCTTAGAACTGTCCCTGTACAAGATGTCATTTCTGAAGTGAAAAAAAAAGTAATTTTAAAGTACTCATGGCTATAAAGAATACAGTCATTGCTAATTAAAACAAACAAAAAAAAATGTATGGGGGTCCCCCCAAATTAAATTACCAGGCCCTTCAGGTCTGGAATGGATATTAAGGGGAACCCCGCCGTAAAAACGAAAAAAAAAAATGGCGTGGGGTCCCCCCAAATATCCATACCAGGCCCTTCAGGTCTGGTGTGGATTTTAAGGGGAACTCCACCCCAAATTTAAAAAAAAATGGCGTGGAGTCCCCCTAAAAATCCACACCAGACCCTTATCTGAGCACGTTGACCTGGACGGCCGCAGAAAAGAGGGGGGGACAGAGTGTGGCCCCCCCTCTCCTGAACCGCACCAGGCCACATGCCCTCAACATGGGGAGGATGTCCCCATGTTGATGGGGACAAGGGCCTCATCCCCACAACCCTTGCCCGGTGGTTGTGGGGGTCTGCGGGCGGGGGGCTTATCAGAATCTGGAAGACCCCTTTAACAAAGGGGACCCCCAGATCCCGGCCCCCCCCTATGTGAAATGGTAATGGGGTACATTGTACCCCTAACCATTTTACCAAAAAAAAAGTGACAAAAGTGTGAAAAATGACAGTAGCCGGTTTTTGACAATTCCTTTAATAAAATCTTATTTCCGCGGTTCCTTCTTCTTCTTTCATTCGGGTTTCTTCCTCTGCTTCTTTCTTGGGTCTTCTCGTCCACATCTTGCCGTCTTGCCGTCTTCTCACATCTTCTTCTCTGTCCGTCGACCTTCTCGTCCACATCTTCTTGATCTTCTGGGTGCTGCGCTTGAAATTGAAGATCCCGCCGTGTTCCCGCTCCCCTCTGACGCCACAGGTTAACTCATATGAAAGTCCAGTTACAACAAAAAGGATTTCTGCACTCATTAAGGTTTACCACTCTAACTCCATGTAATGTTTGTGAGGAATAATATTCAATAAATCTCAAGTTGTTCGGAAGAACCAGTTCTTTATGTAGAAAAGATATTTTCAAAAAATACAAATGTGCACAGCACAACGCAAAAAAATAGGATTTTTTGTACTCACCGTAAAATCCTTTTCTCTGAAGTCCATGGACGGACACAGCTCCTTAAATCTTGACAAGTGGGTTATGTTCCCTGTTTACAGGAGAGGACTAGGCAGAAACATGTTAAATAGTTAAATACATGTTACATTAACAGAGTTGAACAGCCCCGCCCAGGGGGCGGTCCCTCCAGACATAACCCTCCTCACTGCAGCTTGCAGCCTCAGTTCGTAACAAGCAGTACAAACCTAAAAAGGAGGGGTGGGAGCTGTGTCCGTCCATGGACTTCAGAGAAAAGGATTTTACGGTGAGTACAAAAAATCCTATTTTCTCTTATCGTCCATGGACGGACACAGCTCCTTAAATCTTGACAAGTGGGACGTCCCCAAGCAGTGTCAAAAAACGAGGGGTGGGAAATATATCAGTAAAAACAATTTTAACTTCACCCCAAAACAAGCAGAGCTCCTCAACGGAGGAGGTGCAACTTTAAACAGCCGCCGGCAAAAACTAGCGGCTGAAAAAAACATCATAAGATGCACTCACAGCAACCATGTAAGTTCTGGAAAAAGCGTGAACGGACGAGCAAATCGCCGCCTCGCACACCTGTGAGACCGACGCATGATGTCGAAAAAAAAAAAAAAAAAAAAAAAAACCCAGGAAGCACCAATTGCCCTGGTCGAAAGTGCCGTGACCGGAAAGGGGGGCCCGCCCTTAGGAGCATAGGCCTGTATGACGGCCTGCCCGATCCACCGAGAAATGGTGGTCGACGAGACCGCCAGGCCCTTTTGTGGACCAGACACCGACACAAAAGAGAGTCAGAAGCTCCGAAATGGAGCCGTAGTAGGCTGGTATACCCGCAAAGCGCGTACCACGCCTAAAGTATGAAAGGCCGAAACCTCCTTCGGAAGAAGGGAAGGTCGCGGGCGCACCATCACCTAATCCTTATGGGGGATCAAGCATGGCGGCTTGCAAGACAAGACCGCCAACTCAGAAACCCCTCTAACAGAGGTAAAGGCCACTAAAGGGGCCACCTTCTGAGATGGTGTCAAGAGAAAATCTCTCTGATGTTTCCAAAAGGAAGGTTCCTGAAGAACCGAGAGCACCAGAGTCAAAACTCATGGGGGAAGAGATGGGCCAAGAGGGGGAAGTATATGACAAACCCCTTGCACACAAAAAAAGGGGACCCACCAGGGAACGGGCCGCAAAAAGGCCACTAAAAGAACACAGCCAAGGCTGAAATCTGCCCCCAAACGGTGCTTTAAGCAATTTTTAGATCCAATCCAAGCTTTAAAAACAGCAGGACCCTGGACATTGAAAGTACGCCCGTGGACGTCACTCCATCCCTTCGCACCAAGAGAGGTGCGACGGTAGATCCTCCGGAAGAAGACTACGGTGCCCTGTTGAGATGACCGAGTCAGACAGACCCTGGTCACCTAAAGTCTGGCTTCCAATAACCATGTTAAGCAAGTCAGTGACTGTACAACAGGAGGAAGTATGGGACCTTGAGACAGGAACCTCCTGCCCTGGCAATCGCCAGGGTGCCTCCGCTACCAGGCGCCCGATATCAGCGTACCAAGGACGCCGAGATTAATCTGGAGCGATTAGAATCATCGGGATCTCCTCAGCATCCACTCTGTGGAGCGGCCGAGGAAGCAACTACCATGGAGGAATGGCAAAAAATCACCGATACAGACAACACAGGGCCACCAGCGCGACTGACGCGTCTGTACAAGATCACTAGACCTGGCCACTAACTGACACCCTTGCGGCGGAGACAAGCTGCCAGGAGATCCATGCCATGTGAGGTTCACCTCCTGCAAGGGAGCCGAAACACCCCAAGCACAAAGACCAGTCGCCCTGGTCCAGCATCTGGCGACTCCAGTAGTCTGCCTGCCGGCATACCTGATGGTAGACTGAAGCCACGGCCGTGGCGTTGTCCGGCTGAAACCAGATTGGTCGACCACAAGGAGAAGCATAGCCTGATCGCCTAAAATAGTAGGACAATGAACAGTAGACAGCACCTGGTATTCCCAGGCGGTCTTCCACCAGGCACTAGCCAGGCCCGACCCTGGGTAGCTACCGAGACCAGACACATTCAAGGAGGTGTGGTCATAGGTCCCGCAAGTCCAGCGACTCAGGGCCGACTGGACCCCCCAGTTTTGTGAACCTCCAGGTTCACAACCCGTGAGCTGGCATTCGTCGTAAACACCGACCACTGGAAGGAAGGAACAACTTCCCGGACCGAAGAGTCGGGAATCTCTGTCACCAACTCAGAGAGACTCTGACTAGGTGGCGCACAGGAATCTAATGATTTCAGAGACAAGAGATTTTTACCACCTGGACAGTAGTTCCACTGGAAAACCAGGGTGTGGAACTGGGCATACAGTACCACCTTGAAGGAGGCTACCCACAGACCCTGAACCAGCAGGCGCCCGGAGAGAAGACCGATTGCGTGATGCCAATACCTTCTCCGCAGACTGAAGAGTCTGCAATTTCTCCAGGGGAAGAAGGACCTTTGCCACTGAGGAGTCTGGATCAACACTAGATACTCCAACGCTGAGTCGGAACCTAGCATGCCCATAATTTGAACCCTGGGTCGCACACATGTAGGGCAGGCTTGCTGCCACTGAGCTACACTTTCTGGCCTAAACGTTTAACATCCACCCGAATCTTCGGAGGGTCTGAATGGGAATAACCCATCCACTAGGTCGGAGACAGAAGCTGCTCTCAGAAGAAAGTCGTCAAAGTAGCCAATGAGGCAAAGCCTCGCTGTCCCAACAAAATTCAAATAAGTGCGAGCTCCTAGCTGAAAACCCATGGTGCTGACGCCAGATCAAAAGGGAGGGCCACAGGCTGACAGAGACCCTTCTCTCATCACGAAGCACAGAAAAAAACACTGTGACATGTGCAAAACGGGACATGCATGTATGCGTCCCTGATGTCTGAGGACGTCAGGACATCCCCCGGATGAAGCGCAGCTACTCTCGTCCTGCAGGAAAGGTAAAATTACCTTGCAGCTTAGCAAATCCCACACTGCCCAAGGCAGACCGACGTGCCGGGAGGGGAAGACACAAGGACAGAACTTTGTTCTGTGGATAGGAGGAAACCCTATCTAGTACTCCGAAGAGACCACCTCGCAGACCCACTAGTCGGAGAGCAGGGAGGTTTCACTGAATTGTGAACCTGCAAGCCGCCCCTCCCACCTAGAGACAGGGAGGGAAGGCTATATACATTGGCAGGATTTGGGTGCCGGCGTGATCGGCTTATGCACCCAGGGACAGATTAGTCCCCCAGCTGGGCCTTTGACGCCCTGGGAGGGTTGCCCCTAAATAATACACACACATAGTGTGTATGTATATTATGTAGGTGTATGCACACATGTCTTTGGAGGAAACCGGAGTACCCGGAGGAAACCCACACAGACACAGGGAGCGACAATGCAAGCTCCAGGCAGATTGGCGTCAGTGTGCAGATTGGCGTCAGTGTGCAGATTCGAACCAATGACTCTTTTGCTGCCAAGTAATGGAGTTAAGCACTACACCACCGTGTGCATAAAACCATTCTGAAACAGACGCCCTGGATAACAAGGGCGCAGCATTCAATGAAGCATCACAGACCTATATGAGGCCCTGGACCAGCTGGTCCGCTAGGCTAATAACCTCAGGAGAGAGTCGGTGCTCCTCCACTGTCTGGTGCAAAATGCTCACTCTGTGAGTTGTATACAGCACTAGGGGTCAGGACTACTCCAAGATGGCCGCCGAGCGTTCAGAACGCGGCCACAGGAAAAAGGCCAGCACAATGTAAGCTGCGCCATAGCGTGGCTACGACAAAATGGGCGCCAATGGGAGTTTTCAATGTAATTGAAAAATCTCCCAAAAAATAGCGCCAGCGACCACTGAGACCCCAGTGTAGTGGCCACAATAGGCCGCAAGCCAGACCCCAGCATGGTAAACATGGAACGGGTCAGTACTTCGGATCTTCTATCAGTCAGATCCATACAAGTAGGGGTTCCCGCCCGGCGGTGAGGGACTACAAAAGCCCTCAGTGGCTTTTCTCATTCCGCATCTCAGAAATTATCAAAGAAGGGCACAGAAGGAAAAAACCTATACAGCGGTCTGATTTGTGTGATCCAAAAAAGACCGAGCCCTCAGCGGAAACCCAGCTGCACTATGCAGCTTAGGAGAGTCCCTTGCAGCAGTAAAAAGCGCACCCATAAATGCCTTATTCTGCCTTTTTTTTTTTTTTTTTTTTTAACTAGGTACCTAGTCCATGGCTCCATAACAGAGCATTCCCCAGGGGATAGCGGGGGAAGGGGGCACTCTTTTACCACCCGCCCGCAGTCCACCCCCACCCTGGCACAAACTGTGTCCAGGACTAACAATAAAAACTCTGTGGGAATCACAGGTGCTAACACCTGCTGCCACCACCAGCATGTGGGGAAGGACCCAGATACTGACTCCAATATTTACATATAGTGTGTATTATAATATGCACACCTGTCCATACAAATAGACAAAGGCTCCTAGAGCCCTATTCAGGGCCTCTCACCCACTTGCTGCGCTGACCAGGGGTAACCAGGGGACTCCCTCAGGAGGAGACTGCACAGCGCTGCCTGTGAGGAAAAGAACCGTGAGGTAACTTTTGCAGGGACCTGTGTTTAAACAGGAAAAGCCTCCTAGGGCTGTTTTATTTAAGGATAAGACACAGATACAGCATAAAAAGCAAAACCATTACAGGTGTCACCAATCAGTCAGCGTCTGCTGAAGTATAATCATAAACATCTGTGCTCATCACAGGGCTTTTTACCACAGGAAAGCCCAATACAAAAAAAGAAAAAACACAGGCCAGATAACACAGTCCCCTCAGGAAGGCCCCCTCCCCCCTGACAGCGGCAATGTTAGCAATGCAGCAAGGGAAAGGAGCAGGGAAGTAAGGGGAAGGGACCCCCGAACCCCAGGAATGCCCAGCTGTACCAACCCACCGAAGCAGGAGGGACTGTACTTACCCGTCCGAGCGAGGACTCGCTGACGCATTCCTGACAGACCTACAACCGCAATGGAGGTAGCTGTCGGCCCGGTCCACTGTGATTGAGGCAACACCACAGCTCAGTCATATGTGGACCTCGGAGCAAAGCTCACCGGCCACCTCAGGAGTCATGAGGTATGGCGTGGCAGACCAAGCCTCTTTGCAAAGGTGTGCCCACGCTTGCTGGTCGGACTGAGTAGACTACAAGGATCTATAATATCCAGCCTGTCTCTCAGCCAACAGTTGAAAGAAGATTCTTCAAGAAAAAGTAAAGTAAAATAAAATAAAATTTCTCCTCAGGGCGCTGGGCCCAAAGGGAGCCATACGTCCTTCTCCTTTGCTAGGCAGAACGAAACTGGGGCTGCAAGCTGCAGTGAGGAGGGTTATGTCTGGAGGGACCGCCCCCTGGGCGGGGCTGTTCAACTCTGTTAATGTAACATGTATTTAACTATTTAACATGTTTCTGCCTAGTCCTCTCCTGTAAACAGGGAACATAACCCACTTGTCAAGATTTAAGGAGCTGTGTCCGTCCATGGACGATAAGAGAAATAATGTTCCCAGTGCCTGCATGAAAACACACACAATCTTTCAGGGCTTCAAGGGTTAAAATTTTGCGGTTTTGTTTCCAGCTGCATTCATTAACAACGACCGTGCTGGTTGTAATAGAAGTACGTTACCCAGGACGTCACCATTACGTTTAGTGTCACTTCCTTAGTTGGTATCTGGCATCTGGGCTCCTGGACACTCTCCTGTATGTGTCCAAGCGTGCTCCAACCTCAGTGTTCGCAGCTGCTGGGAGCGCAGCGCAGAGATGACAGCCACGGAGGGACGTTCTTCCTGTTAGAACGCACTGGCGTCTCACGTCTGAGGCGCGGTCACAAGCAACTAGGGAAAGTTCAGGGGGATGTTAGGCGCCCTCCAGTGGACAAAGTGCGAATTGCACTGAAGAAAATAAAAAGCTGTAAATAGCGATTTTAAATGAAAAGTCTTTTCTTAATATTGCTGACTTAGTTCTTCCAAAATAAAAGAGGGGTATTAAAACAGTCCCAGACCACGCGTTTCGCCCTATCCAGGGCTTTGTCACAGTGACAAAGCCCTGGATAGGGCGAAACGCGTCGTCTGGGACTGTTTTAATACCCCTCTTTGTCACAGTGACTGTGACAAAGCCCTGTATAGGGCGAAACGCGTCGTCTGGGACTGTTTTAATACCCCTCTTTTATTTTGGAAGAACTAAGTCAGCAATATTAAGAAAAGACTTTTCATTTACAATCGCTATTTACAGCCTTTTATTTTCTTCAGTGCAATTCGCACTTTGTCCACTGGAGGGCGCCTAACACCCCCCTGAACTTTCCCTAGTTGCTCGTGACCGCACCTCAGACGTGAGACGCCAGTGCGTTCTAACAGGAAGAACGTCCCTTCGTGGCTGTCATCTCTGCGCTGCGCTCCCAGCAGCTGCGAACACTGAGGTTGGAGCACGCTTGGACACATACAGGAGAGTGTCCAGAAGCCCAGATGCCAGATACCAACTAAGGAAGTGACACTAAACGTAATGGTGACGTCCTGGGTAACGTACTTCTATTACAACCAGCACGGTCGTTGTTAATGAATGCAGCTGGAAACAAAACCGCACAATTTTAACCCTTGAAGCCCTGAAAGATTGTGTGTGTTTTCATGCAGGCACTGGGAACATTATTTTTTGCGTTGTGCTGTGCACATTTGTATTTTTTGAAAATATCTTTTCTACATAAAGAACTGGTTCTTCCGAACAACTTGAGATTTATTGAATATTATTCCTCACAAACATTACGTGGAGTTAGAGTGGTAAGCCTTAATGAGCGCAGAAATCCTTTTTGTTGTAACTGTGTATTGATGGTGCTTCTAGGTACCTGGATTTCTGCAGCACGGATCGTTTACAGCCCATACGAGGGTCTTAAGTATTATATTGGACTATAGTGTTAACCTATAGAGCGCCAGTGAATTTTTTTGTATCATCATATGAAAGTCCGCGTGTGGCATATGTGCGTCAGAGGGGGGCGGGGTCACATGAGTGTGACACGGCGGGAACTTCAATTGGAAGCTGCGGCGGCTTTTTCTTCTCCGGACGTCGCGCTTGAAATTGAATTCCCCCGCCGTGTGACGCTCTGTGACCCCGCCCCCCTCTGACGCACATGACCTTCTAAGGAGTTTACTTGTGGCGTCAGAGCGGGGCGGGTCCCAGGAGCGGTCCCAGGAGCGGCTAATTCAATTTCAAGCGCTGCGTCCGGGGAAGAAAAAGAGGTGGACGAGAAGGCTGGCGGACCGAGAAGAAGACAGGAGAAGACACCGGGCAAGATGCGGACGAGGAGGCTGAAGGACGGAGAAGACACCGGGCAAGATGTGGACGAGAAGGCCGACGGAAGGAGAAGAAGATAGGAGAAGACACCGGGCAAGATGTAGACGAGAAGGCTGAAGGACGGACGGAGAAGATAGAAGAACACGTCGGGCAAGATGTGGACGAGAAGACCCAAGAAAGAACCAGCGGAAGAAACCCGAATGAAAGAAGAAAAGAAGATTTTATTAAAAGATTTGTCAAAAACCGGCTACTGTCATTTTTAACACTTTGACATTTTTTTGGGGGTGAAATGGTAGAGGTACAGTGTACCCCATTACCATTTCACATAGGGGGGGGGGGCAGGATCTGGGGGTCCCCTTTGTTAAAGGGGTCTTCCAGATTCTGATAAGCCCCCCACCCGCAGACCCCCACAACCACCGGGCAAGGGTTGTGGGGATAAGGCCCTTGTCCCCATCAACATGGGGACATCCTCCCCATGTTGAGGGCATGTGGCCTGGTGCATTTCAGGAGAGAGGGGGGGCCGCACTCTGTCCCCCCCTCTTTTCTGCGGCCGTCCAGGTCAACGTGCTCGGATAAGGGTCTGGTGTGGATTGATTTTTAGGGGGACTCCACGCCATTTTTTTTTAATTTGGGGTGGAGTTCCCCTTAAAATCCACACCAGACCTGAAGGGCCTGGTATGGATATTTGCGGGAAACCCACGCCATTTTTTTTTTTTTTTTTACGGCGGGGTTCCCCTTAATATCCATTCCAGACCTGAAGGGCCTGGTAATTTAATTTGGGGGACCCCCTACAATTTTTTTTTTCCTTTATGAATGAATCCCTTTAGAATTGCCAGGAGCCGACAATTCATTATAGCCGCGTGTGAATTTTAAATGGCTTTTTTCCTTCAGAATGTCATTTTTTGCAGGGACAGTTCTAAGTGCGGGAAAAATGCGCTATTTCACATGCTGACATTACACCCCCCCTAGGTACGAAATTTAAAGGAATATTTAACTTTTGTTGTTTCACTTTAAGCATTATTAATTTCACTGCTCCCGAAAAAACGGCCGTTTTAAAAAATAAAAAAAGCATTGATACATGTTCCCTGGGGCAGGACTGAGGTCCCCAAACACTTTTTAGGACAAAACTTGCAGATTAGCCTTTAAAATGAACACTTTTGATTTCTCCCATAGACTTCTATAGGGAGTTCGGCGCGGCTTTACATATTACTTGCAATGTGCCGGCTGCTACGCTGGTTCATGCGCCTAATTAAGGCTTCACCCGGCACACGAATTAAGGCATGAACCAGCGCAGCGCACTGACAATAGTAAATCAGCCCCAAGGTCTCTTTCAAGGGTTTTATTGAACAAACTTTCCAACAGAGGGATAGAGGGATGGGGAGGACTCAGGTATCTTACTTGCAGGTCACGAATATTCTCTGCCACAGACAAGTCTCTGCCACAGACTTGGTAGTAGAATTTGTTCATTAGTCTCTGACACAGACTAGGTGAACCTAGGATTCGCTCAATAGTCTCTGCCACAGACTTGGTCAACCCCTCACTGGATTTGTCTCTGAAGTAAAATAACACAGCTCTCAGTGCCAGGATCTCTCAGCCGATCCGGATACATCCTCCAATTGAGCCCTCAATTGCTCTGTCCCTTCCATCAGGTAAGGCAACACAGGATTATCCCTGGATCAGTAGGCCCCAGCAACTCCTGGGCTTACATCTCAGTTGCGAGGCCTCAGGCCAACGTGGCCCCGAGGCAGGAACTGCCAACACATTCCTCAGGCCAGGAGGGCTCTCAGGTGGGGATCAGAAGACGAACCCCACAAAATGGTGTCTGCCCCTTAAGTACCCTCTCCCAGAATGCACAGAGGGTTCACCACACCCCCTGGGCTGCTTCTGGGAAAGAGGCACCCAAACACTCAGCCTGCTGCCTTTCCAACCCTGACCAGCGGTGACAGCGACACCCATCCTCAGGAGGAAAATCATGCAACCAGCTGAACTGAGACAGAGCCTCAATTTAGACACAATCCTTCTGAGCCAACTACTGCTCAGATAACTATAATTTGAACACATAGCGCCCACTCATTGGGAGCAGGGCGCTACATACATCCCCCGCCACAACAGACGATGTCCCCATTGCCGAGAAAAGTTTGACCCTCAATCCTGAGGGTCGATACCTGAATCCCCCAAAAAATACTTGGATGGGGAGGGGAGGGTAAGGTAACAAGAAAATAGAACATTTCACATAGACACACATTAATCATATCACTATACATTACAATGTCCCTCTCTCTCTATCTAACCCGCTCAGCCCTGGCTTAGGAGGAGATCCAGGGTACCTGAAAAACAAAACAGTATACACAGGCAGGCAATATAAAACATTTCTGTACAATGGAAGCAAAGCCTTACTTCCTGAGAAATAAAACTTTCTTTACAGTTATATTTCTCTTTGTGTGAATAACTAAGTGCAAAACAAAAAAAAAACATCTGTAGCTAAATGCAGAAGAGTCCAGTTTCTGCTGAATAGATCTCCGCCATCTAGTGGTCGAAGAACAATATACCAGAGTCTCTTGTTTTTTTTTTTTTTAATGTTGAGGTTGGTAGAAAAATCTTGACTCGGAGCCTTCAATGCCCTAGTACTAACTAACTAGTTACCCAAGTCCTTCAAAGAAGAAGAAAAAATAAAACAGAGAATTTTCTTCTTCTTGCAAAATGACCAACTGGAACAGCCACTTTAGATATTCATCAGTAAAAGCAAGGGTCAGGCAAAGTTAATGATTTTCCCTGCTTGTCCACAGTGGTGACGAAATGCACACGGTCATCTTTCCCAGGCCGGTCATCTTTATCCAGGAGGTATACACAAGACTGGGGACTTGTGAACCATGGAGTTCAATTTTCCTGACCCATACGAACTGGTAACTCTGGTCAGGATTTCACTAGTAACAGCCGTGACTTCCACTCTAGGTGTTGTCTCCCCGGAATCCATAGCCGACAAAAGAACTGATAACACAAAGAAGGGATAGGTGGCGCTGCTGATGGTGAGTAGAAGGTCAGATCCAAAAAAACGAGTTCCAAAGACAGTGATGTCTGTGTCGGGTATCCTCTATTAGGGCTGAATCCAATGGTATATGAACCCCCTATGAGCACCCACTGTTTTTTTTTTTTAAATCGGGTGTATAAAGGTACCCTGTTGCTGGTAAAGGTATAAAAAACTAGAAAAATTGTGGCTAGTTCTGGGTCACCAGCCTCCGCTGGTTTCCAGGTGACGTGTACAAAAGTAGAATGAATTTTTTTTTTTTGGCTAAGCAAAAATATATATATTAAAGTGGAGGTTCACCCGAAAAGTTAATTTTTAACATAAGATTGATGCTCATTTTGTCAAGGGGAATCGGGTATTTTTTTTTAAATCGAAGCAGTACTTACCGTTTTAGAGAGCGATCTCCCCGCCGCTTCCGGGTATGGGCTGCGGGACTGTGCGTTCCTATTTGATTGACAGGCTTCCGACGGTCGCATACATCGCGTCACGATTTTCCGAAAGTAGCCGAACGTCGGTGCGCAGGCGCCGTATAGAGCTGCACCCACGTTCGGCTTCTTACGGCTACTCGTGACGCGATGTATGCGACCGTCTGAAGCCTGTCAATCAAATAGGAACGCCCAGTCCCTGAAGACCATACCCGGAAGCGGTGGAGAAGATCGCTCTCTAAAACGGTAAGTACTGCTTCGATTTTAAAAAAACTACCCGATTCCCCTTGACAAAATGAGCATCAATCTAATGTTAAAAACATTTTTTCGGGTGAACTCCCGCTTTAAGAAAAAATGTGTAAGTTGGTGTTCAGAGATACCTCTGTGTGAAAGCACAGGATCCTGTGCAGGCCAGCAGATTGCTGGATATATCTATGCCCCCTTTTATGGTCAGTGCTGTGTGATGGGGCCTAGTGCTCAGAAGAATGGCTGATTCCTAATTCTTCCCAAACAATCTGGAGCGTGGCAAACAATAAAGATATATAATGAGCTATATAGAGAACACAAAAAGTAAGAAATAAAAAGTAATAAGGAAAAACATACACAATCCTTAAAAGTAAGTGTGCAACAACTCTGAAGACAGTGGGCCAGATTCATCAATAGATACGACGGCGGATCTCCTGATCCGCCATCGTATCTGTGAGAACCGACGGTCGGATCTGTGAGATCCCACGGTCGGAGCTATGCGACTGATTCATAAGAATCAGTTCCGCATAGATCTCCCTTAGATCCGACTGGTGTAAGTGACTTACACCAGTCGAATCTTAGGCTGTAAACTCCCGCCGGCCGCTAGGTGTCGTCGCTATTTTTTACACGTCGCATATGCAAATGAGGAGAACCGCCGATTCACGTCCGTACGCCCGCCCGTCGCTCTTTTTCAACGTCGTTTGCGTTCGGATTTTTCCGGCGGATAGCTACCCCTGCTAATATGAGGGGTAGCTAATGTTAAGTATGGCCGACGTTCCCGCGCCGAGTTTTAAATTTGTTACGTCGTTTGCATAAGTACGTCGGGAATACGGATGGCCGTAAGTAACCTAGCCCCCGAAAACAATGACGTCCTAGCGACGTCATTTGGAGCATGCGCACTGGGCTTTTTCGCCGGTGGCGCATGCGCAGTTAAATCGGCGCGGGAACGCGCCTGATTTAAATTGTACACTCCCCCTAGCCGCGGAATTTGCATTCCGCCGGGGGGAGTTAGGATCCGACGGTGCAATTTGCGAGGTAAGTGCTTTATGAATCATGCACTAGCCTCGCTAAATTGCACCGGCAGATCGTAAAACAGGTAGATCTGGCGGATCTAAAGATCCGCTGAGCTACATGAATCTGGCCCAGTAAGTTTAGATATTACTGCAAGTTCCATTAATCCATGATGAACAGTTGGTTGGGCTGACAGAAATATGTGGATAAAAAATGAACACACATGTGCAATCAATATTGCTCCTATAGCAGTCGAAAATGAGGTGACTTGGTGCTGGTTTCAAACAATCCAATATTAAGGTGACTTTGGTGCTCCCCCTCCTAGGTCCCCACTCACCAGATATTGGTGCCCCAGCTGGGATTGAAAGCGATTGGTGGTGGTACCTTGCTCCTTGTTGTTATGCACTCCCCTCTATGGGATTCCAGCTGGTGTCTGCCTTCCGTGCGGCTCCTCAGAGACCAATGCACTGTCTCTGGCGTCAGATTGCAGTGTGTCACTCAGAATGAAAAAAACGAGGTCCACATAGTGTAGTATATTTGTAAAACTTCCAGGAGGTAATTTATCGTAGAAAAAATATTGATATATAGAAAAACAGCAACTGATGTCTCCAGAAAACACTGGATCTCACCAGATGTAGGCAAAAAGTGATAAATAACTTTAAAATTGAAAATAAAAATTAAAAAAGACTCAGCAGAGTTGGCCAACTGTCCCTGGCGGGCTGGGATTGCTGACGGCTGGCAGCGCCGTGTATTTACTCCTCAGCCTCCGAGCCGGCTAGGATGTGGCCGTGCGAGCGTGCAGGTTTGCGTGCATGCGTGCGTGCTGACGTAGAGATCACGTGACGCGTGCCGTCATTGGACGTTCTCAAAGGTGATTGGAGCGGGGGCGTGGCCTGGAGCGGCATGTAAGCGGACGTCTTTCCTAGCAGCTCCGAGATCCCTCTGTACAATCCTGCACCATCCTGCCATCCTGCCCTTATACACCGACTGATAGCCTTGCTAATCCCTCGGGGGACCCCCTGGGATACTTTTCGGAGGAGTCTGGTGGATGGGAAAGCGGAAAAAACAGCCCGCGGCCAGGATGAATGTCACCACGCGCTCCGGCCATGATGGCCGCCGCAGCATCGCGCCACTCTCCTCTCTGGCATCTACGCCGGAGTTGTTTGCAGAGGATCCGGAAACATCTCCCCCACCCTCTCCCGAGTCCTCCACTACACCAGCGCTGCCTGCCCCTGGGTCGCCCAGCGAGGATGGCCTGGAGGAAGGCCCGGAGCCGGAGCCTACGCTGCTGGAGGTCCTCAAGTTAATGAAGGTAAACCATTCGGATACTATGGGAAAGATGGAGGAACTTAAGCTGGACCATTATGCGCCAGGACATGCACAAGATGCGGGACCGCGTTAAGGAGACAGAGCGCCGTATCGGTGACCTGGAGGATACTGTGGGCCCCGTCCTTCCTACTGTTAAAGCCCAGGGCGCAAAAATTCGCTCACTAGAGGACAAAATGGACGATTTGGAGAATCGCTTACGCATGAATAACCTGCGCTTGGTGGGCCTTCCTGAGTGGGTCGAGGGATCTGACCCGGTAGCTTTTCTGGAGAGCTGGTTCACCCAGGAATTTGGGAAGGACTGCCTATCCCCCTGCTTTGTCCTGGAACGGGCCCACAGAGTGCCGGGCAGGTCGCTGCCTGCCGGAGGCCCCCCTCGTACCATGATAATGCGCCTCCTTAATTACAGGGACCGGGACTCTATCCTGAGGGCTGCCCGGATTAAGGGGAGCCTAAAGATCAACAACGCCTCGGTGTCTCTCTTCCCGGACTACTGCCCTGCTGTCCGTGCCTCGAGAGCCAAATACCAGCATGTCAAGCAGAAGCTGAGGGAGGAGACCATCCAGTATTCCATGCTGTTTCCTGCTACGTTGAGAGTGGTGCACCAGGGCCAGGTGAATTTCTTCCAAACCCCTGCCAACGCCTTATACTGGTTTGAATCCCTGCACCAGCCTGGCCGTGCGTCTGACAGGGCATCCGATGGGTGATTCCTCTACTTTCATTGTTTTATTTTCCTGCATCCGTTTTTCTTACCTGGGATAGCCCCCCTTGGCCTTTTTTGTATTTCATTTTTTTTTGCTGAACTCCGCTCCACCAGAGTGCCTCCGGGGCAGGAGGTTTTTCAGATACTCACCGTGACAAGAGGACTAAGGTCTCCTCAAGGTGACTGTGCTGCTACTATTTTGGTTATAACCGTTCTGTTTGAAATACCTTTATGTTAGTCAAGTGAACATTGACTGTTCCTACCTCGCTTGCTGGCTTGCCTGCGGCGGGCCATGTTCCCTGTGTCCACAGGTAGTTCGGGGTTAAAGCCAGCCCCGTGTTTTTTTGGGGGTCTGGCAGGGGTTAATTGTACTGGGTTGCTGTCTAGGATGTGTATGTTTTGGGGTGTGACTGATTTCCTGCATGTGGCGTTGTGTGTTGTGTGACAGAAAGATTAAATTGCAATACTTGCGCTGTAAGGTGTGGGACAGGGAGTATGTAATGGACAGTAATATTTATGAGTGACTGGTGAAAATATTATTTGGTGAAAACAATATTATAAAACATATAACAGTGAGACCAATACAAGGACAGTCCTTAATGAGCAAGTCTGCACTCTAGGAAGGTCCAGATCCAGTGCAGTCCTGCCGTGCATTAATGTGCTCCAAACGGAGATAAATCCTAATCTCCAGTGTAAAAATAAAAATGCAATCAAAAAATGAAGATACGAAAAGTACACGGAAAACAGTCCTGAAGGAAATATATATGAGACCCTTAGATCCGTAATATAGGTGAAAATAGGATAGTTGAGCCAACACCAAAGTTATATGTAAACACCTTTGGTGAACCCAGCTGCTCACCTCGAGTTGACCACAATATGTCCAGGTTAAAATGGTCTAGATGGTTACAATCCACAAATAACACATGTAAGTCTCCATCCGATGTTTAACATGAAAAAACAAAGTAAAAAGACAAAAAGAGGCTGATGGTGAAATACCGTCACAAAAAAGATATTAGCAAATGGGATCTTGGCGAATGGGAATGCACTCACATGTGAGTGAGAGATCTCAGACTCATATCCACGAGTACCGCACTCGTCGGTCCCTCTATCTTTCCTCTGCTTCTTTCCACTAATTCTCAGGGTTCAGATGCTGGCTGTTTTGATCTCCCCAGGGTTTCTCAGTGTGTGACACTGTCTCAGCTGCTGTGGGCTTGTAGTAACTCCTATCCCTCTCTCATTAGCTCAGATGGAGCGCTCAGGTGGCGTTTGCAATGTGAAAAGGGGTGAAAGAAACATACCCATAGTATAGCCCAGTCAGCAATGTAAACCGATTTTATTAAAAGCAACAGTTAAAACTCACATATCAATGCGGGAACTCAGCAACAATCCTTACGAGCGGCGAACTCGTATGTCCGTTCGTCAGATGTTTGTGGTGTGTCCTGCCTACCAATCCCGACGCGTATCGTCACGATCACGTGACTTCATCAGGGGATGAAGTTGTGTGTTGTGTGCTTGTGTGCGTGTGTTTCTGGCCCTCTCTCTGCCCCTGCCTGCGCCCTGTCTGGGTCACTGTCACTCGATCCGCCCTGTGTCCCATTGTATTTAAAGCTTTAACCTGTCTGTGGTAAAGTGTATTTCATGGAATGTTCGGGGGTTAAATTCTAAATTCAAGAGGGCTTTATTGTTTGATTTCCTTAAGACATACAACCCCCATATTTTATGTCTGCAGGAAACGCATCTCTTGGGTTCAAAGGTTATGGCATTGAAGAAATGTTGGGTTATGTATGGTTTCCATTCCACCTACTCTAGTTATGCACGGGGGGTATCCATTCTGGTGCGGAAGGGTCTCCCTTTCTCCTGCGAACGGGTGGTGTTAGACCCTAAGGGTCGGTATGTGTTCCTCCAATGCACAGTGCATGCCACGCCACTATTGTTGGTGGTGGTATATGCCCCCCCCCCGTCACGGCGGACATCTTTACAGACTTAAGTGTGCAATTTGCTGCCTTCCCGGCTATGGCTGCCCTTATAGTGGGTGACTTCAACTCGGTGCTTGACCCTGCTCGGGACCGCTTGAGGCCCATCCAGTATGATTCTAAGCTGTTTAGTCAGTGGTGTGACTCCTTTGGTTATGTAGATCTCTGGAGGCTCAGTCACCCAGGGGCTCAGGAATATACATGCCAGTCCCAGACGTATCGTACTCTTTCCAGGTTGGACTATGCTTTGGGGACTCCAGACTTGATTCCCAGTGTACAGACAGTTTCTCACTTACCTCAGACATTATCTGACCATTCCGCAATGACTGTGGATTTGGTGCTGGGTCATAGGCCCTCCTTTCGGGTGTGGCGGCTCAGTCCTCTTTGGGTCTCCGCGCCTGAGTTTCAGGAGCCGGTCCGGCAGGATATGTCCCACTATTGGGGGGACAATGCTGGATCGGCCTCCTTTGGTCCCACTTGGGATGCCTTTAAGGCGACGGTGAGGGGTTCATACATTTCTAACATCGCCAGCCATAGAAAGTCCTCCCGGGCCGCTCTTTTGGCCTTGGAGTCCTCCCTGGAGAACGCCAGGGCTCAATACTCTGCGCACCCCACCCCGGGCTCCCATGGGGCCCTGGTGGGGGCGCACAGGGCCCTGGACCTTCACAGGGTGGATGTGACGCGGAAACAACAGTTATATTTGTCAGCCAGGATATTTGAGCATAGTGGTAAGAATGGCAAGATGTTGGCATATCTGTCCCGCACGGAGTACGTGGATCGGACGATACCCCGTATTCAGTTACTGGATGGCTCTGTCACTTCGGATCCCATAGCCATAAATCAGGCCTTTAAATCCTTTTATGAGAGCCTGTACTCCGCCCCCCCCCCCCCCCCCCAGACGAGGAAGAGACATTGGGATTCCTTGAATCTCTTCAGTTCCCAGTCCTAGAGGAATCACATGTTTCGATCTTGGACAAACCCCTAACAGTAGAAGAAGTCACCGAGGCTATTTATTCACTTCCTCCAAATAGGGCCCCTGGGTTAGACAGCTTGCCCGCCGAGTTGTACAAAAACTATGCGGAAGAGTTGGCACAGAAGCTACACTCCTTGTTTGGGCAGGCTCTGCAGGAGGGTGAGCTCCCCTCCTCCATGTGTGAAGCCCTAATTGTGCTTCTCCCTAAGCCTGACAAGGACAAATTGTTGTGTGGGTCGTATCGCCCCATTTCGAAACTAAACAGCGATGTGAAGGTGCTAGCAAAAGTTTTGGCCCTGAGGTTGCAGAAGGTTATTCTCCATCTCATCCACAGAGATCAGGCGGGGTTCATGCCTGAGAGGAGTACGTACGATAACATCCGGCGACTATATTTGCACATCCACAGGGCTGAGGCCACGAAAAAGGGGGGCTTGGTGCTGTCTTTAGACGTACTAAAGGCCTTTGACACTGTCAATTGGTCGTTCCTGTGGGAGGCCATGCACCGAATGGGCTTCAGCGCCCGATTCATCAAGTGGGTCCGCTTGCTGTACACCAATCCCAGAGCCAGGGTTAGCACTAATAAAGATGTCTCCGATGTTTTTACTTTGCAGAGGGGTACCAGGCAGGGCTGTCCGCTCTCGCCACTCCTGTTCGCATTGGCCATTGAGCCTTTGGCTCTGGCGGTGCGACAGACGGCGGAGGTGGCTGGGATCTGTTACGGTTCCCTCTCCGAAAAGATTTCTCTATTCGCGGACGACGCCCTAATTTACCTCGACGGTACGGAGCGGTCCTTTGTCTCCCTGATGAGGGTGGTGGAGGAATTCGGGAAGGTCTCCGGGTTGAGGGTAGGTTGGGAAAAATCGGTTGCATTCCCTATAGGCCCTATGCTTGATTATTCCTACCTCTCAAGGTCCAAATTGTCCATTCAACCTACCTTTAAATACTTGGGGATAAATATTAACGCAGACCTGTCTTCCTACGAAACTCTTAATGTTACCCCAATTGTTGCACATATGGAGACTAGGCTCAAAACCTGGACCTCTCTACCACTTAACCTTATTGGCCGGGTGAACATTTTTAAGATGATATACCTACCAAAATTTTTATATGTGTTTCGGGCATCCCCAATTTTTTTGTTAAAGAAACTTTTTAAAAAAATTGACTCGATCCTTTTCACCTTTTTGTGGCAGGGGTCGAGCCCTCGCATGGCCAGGGCCTCTCTCCAGGCGGCTAAGCTGGAGGGGGGTCTGGCTTGCCCTAACCTACGTCGGTATTTTATAGCGTCTCAACTAACGTATGTTTATGATTGGTTCCTGGAGGCCTCCCCATCATGCTCCACTGCTCTACTGACCGCTCAAGTGGGCTCCAGGGACTCGTTGGTCGATGACCTTCTCAGGTCAAAGGCCGGACGATGTTCCCGTTACGCTCCGTCAGAGGTTGGCTGGTTGGCGTGGCACGAGGGCAACGGCTTGCTCACTGATTCAGGTGGGGTGTCTCCTAGGGCCCCCCTATGGTACAATTCAAATCTCCCTGAGCTCCTGGGCCATCCCGACTCTGGGTGGTGGACCCAGGTTGGGATCACGCGTGCTTCCCACATTTTTATTAATGACCAGTTTCTTTCGTTTGAAGAATTGCGGGCTCGCAATGGGGTATAGGCGAAATTTCTATTCAGATATATGTCCCTCCGCCATGCGGTTCGGGCTCAGTTTGGGGGTTTGACCCAGGGGCTCACGGAATCGCCTCTGGAGGCACTCATGTCCTACTCAGACATAGAGAAACTGGTTACAGCGTTCTATACACGCCTACAATCGGTGGCGGTTAAGCCCTTTCAGATTGCTCAACGGAAGTGGGAGGTGGACATTCCGGGGCTGTCCGAGGAGGGGTGGGAGGAGGCCTCGGAGGTGTGCTTCCTTGATCTTATTGGCTCTAATGATCAATACATGCAATTTAAATTCATTCACCAGTTGCACTATACTCCTGCCAGGTTGGCCCGTATGGGTCTGAATCCCAGTGCTTCCTGCCCCAGGTGTGACTCCACTGAGGCCGACTATTCACATATGTTTTGGTCATGTCCCGCTGTTTTATTATACTGGAGGGAATTATTTTCTTTTTTTAAGGACACTTTACACATCTCTGTTCCTCTCACCCCGGAGATCGGATTGTTGGGGGTGCTCAATGACTCTGTACCTACCACCCATGCTCGAACTTTGATACGAATTGTTCTATTCTATGCCAGGAAACTGATTTTGTTACATTGGAAGAGTGCCTCTGCCCCGAATACCCAAATGTTGTATCGTATGGTGAATAAGGTATTACCTATGTTTAAGTGTATATATAAGGGAAGGGCCTGTCCCAAGAAGTTTTACAAGATTTGGCAGCCCTGGCTGGACATAGCGGACTCCTTTTGGGGGGATACCCCGCTCTCTCAGCCATAACTGGCTGTGGGTGGGGGGGGCTCCGGGCGGCCTGGGCCGGGGTGTGTGTGGGGGGGGGTGGGCTGGGAGGCCAGTATGGTTGTATGTGGGTGTGAGCTGGTGTGAATGTTGGTGGTGGATGGTATGTCATGTTTCTATCTGTCTCTTTTACTGACAGTCAAGTATTTGCGCTGGAGGACCAGTTTGGGCTCAGGCTGGGTCACCTGGTGACAAATTGTCCCTCCGTTGAGGGACTGGTGCAGTTACGTTCCGGGAGGGGACAAGGCGTGGGGGTTTGAAATGTTAGTTTTATGCCACTTCATGCAGATTTTGTAACAACTAATGTGCCTTTTTTCCTTTCCGGATGTGTATGTCAAAAAACCAATAAAAATTGTTTTCAATAAAGGTGATTGGAGCACCGTACGCACGCTCACTCTTTAAACACAGCGGCAGGTGCGTCCCTCCTTCTAAGGGGCGGGTGGGATAGTTTGTGTTGGTCCGTAAGTTAATTATTCCCGTAGGTGTAAGCAATCCTCCCCCATTAACCCTTGGCGTGATCGAAACTAGGAATGGGGTATTCACATACCGCTGTTGAAAACAATTTTACCAGTGACATTTCAGTTTGGATTCAGAAGGAAACCCTTGATAAGATGAGCAATCAGATACTAATGATGAGACTTATGATAATACATAATAAAATGAAATAGTTGTTAGGACCAACACTCAAAATATGCATATATGTAGAACATAAAGATTTATAGACAAAATTGTATTTAATAAAAATAGTATACAAAAAATAAATAAAAATAAAAATTGTATATGATGCTTGATAGAGGCTTACAAGCATATGGCTATGAGTGCAAAGCTTGATACAGGCCTGCAAGCATATGGCTATAATTCGAGCATGCCAAGTGGGATAATCAATCCAAAGCATAAACGGGCCTGGAAAGAGCCCCCTGGTGATGATTAAAGATAATACATTCCAAACAGGATCATGCATGGAGTGTATAGTGTAAGAGATCCAGGAGGACGTCAGGGTCCATTTTCCTGATAGTGGAAATTAGTCCGTACGTAATAAGTGCAATCAGAGAGTGTTAATAATATATTATGGAGATAAATATGAGGCCTAATATCTATGCCAAAGAAAGGTATATGGGTATGGCAACATATAAGGTGTAAAAATAATAAAGAATATAAAAATGATCATAGTGCATACACCTAAGGCCTTGTACACACGACCGAACATGTCTGCTGAAACTGGTCCGTGGACCAGTTTCAGCAGACATGTTCGGTCTTGTGTACGGCCGACCGGAACGGGTTTCAAGCTGACATTTTTCCAGCCGACCGTTTTGCAGCGGACAAATGTTTCTTAGCATGCTAAAAAACATGTCCGCTGGAAGCCTGTCCGTCGGACATGTTCGGTCGTCTGTACAGACTCACCGTACATGTCCGATCGGCCGCCATCCCTCGCATGCGTCAAAGTGATTCGACGCATGCGTGGAAGCTTTGAACTTCCAGGGCCGCGCACGTCGATACGAACAGTTCCGCTCTCTGCTCCCAGGGACTGCTCCTCCTCCAGCCAAGGTGTCTGCACTGTTGGGCAAGGGGGAGAGCTGCAGGCTGCTGGCAGGATGTTTCCCCCCGCTCACCCCCCTCCCCTTCTTTTGTCGGGACTCGGCAGCACATGTAAGGATATGTCCCCACAACAGCAGCCAATCGGAAGAAATAGAGGGGTATCATGGGAAATGTAGTCCCAGAAATAGGTGGGCAGAGATAGCAGGAAGCTGATTACACTCCCCAGCATGCACTCTGCTGGGGGGGGGGGGGGGGAAAACCAAAAACACGCTGAGGAGTGCTTATAGCAGCTATTTTAGGAGACATGAAAAATGAAACAGAGGACTGTGCTGGGGGAACTAATAGCCCCAGCACCACCAGAGAGAGCCACCCTGTACCGCACCACCAGAGAGAGCAACACTGTACCGCACCACCAGAGAGAGCCACGCTGTATCGCACCACCAGAGAGAGCCACGCTGTATCGCACCACCAGAGAGAGCCATGCTTTACCGCACCACCAGAGAGAGAGCCACGCTTTACCGCACCACCAGAGAGAGCCACGCTGTACCGCACTACCAGAGAGAGCCATGCTGTACCGCACCACCAGAGAGAGCCATGCTGTACCGCACCACCAGAGAGAGACACGCTTTACCGCACCACCAGAGAGAGCCACGCTGTACCACACCACCAGAGAGAGCCATGCTGTACTGCACCACCAAAAGAAGAGCCACGCTGTACCGCACAACCAGAGAGAGCCACGCTGTACCACACCACCAGAGAGAGCCACGCTGTACCGCACCACCAGAGAGAGCCACACTGTACCACACCACCAGAGAGAGAGCCACGCTGTACCGCACCACCAGAGAGAGAGCCACACTGTACTACACCACCAGAGAGAGCCACGCTGTACCCACACCATCAGAGAACCATGCTGTGCTGTACCGCACCACCAGAGAGAGAGCCACGCTGTACCACACCACCAGAGAGAGAGCCACACTGTTCCCGCACCACCAGAGAGAGAGAGAGCCACGCTGTACCACACCACCAGAGAGCCACGCTGTACCCACACCACCAGAGAACCATGCTGTGCTGTACCGCACCACCAGAGAGAGAGCCACGCTGTACCACACCACCAGAGAGAGAGCCACACTGTTCCTGCACCACCAGAGAGAGCCACGCTGTACCGCACCACCAGAGAGAGCCACACTGTACCGCACCACCAGAGAGGGAGCCACGCTGTACCGCACCACCAGAGAGAGAGCCGCACCAGAAATAGGTGGGCAGAGATAGCAGGAAGCTGATTACACTACCCAGCATGCACTCTGCTGGGGGGGGGGGAGAAAACCAAAAACACGCTGAGGAGTGCTTATAGCAGCTATTTTAGGAGACATGAAAAATGAAAGAGAGGACTGTGCTGGGGGAACTAATAGCCCCAGCACCACCAGAGAGAGCCACCCTGTACCGCACCACCAGAGAGAGCCACGCTGTACCACACCACCAGAGAGAGCCACACTGTACCACACCACCAGAGAGAGCCACGCTGTACCACACCACCAGAGAGCCATGCTGTACACTAAGGATGAGCTCCAGCGTGTTCGCATAGAACGCGTGCAGAGCCCGCCAGGAAGTGTGCACGGCGCTGCGCTAATAACAGCCAGGGAGACATTTCACGATCCCTGCAGCCGAGCATCGGGACAATGTCTCCCTGGCTGTGATTAGCACAGTGCCGTGCTCACTTCCTGGCGGGCTCTGCACGTTGTGACAGGAAGTCAGGTAAATCTGTGGGTGTTGTCACAGACGGGAGATACATTTCTGCCTTGTATAGACAATACATCAATTGTTATAAGGCGTCGGCTGCAGAAGTAGCCAGAAAAGGTTTAAGGGCATTGGAAAACTTCAGCTGTTCAGAATGAGGCAATTAAGGCCTCTATAAGTAATCCAGAGGATTACCACTGATTGCTGCATCCTGAGGCTTTGTGAGTAAGGAGAGCAGTAGCTGAAAGTCTTCTGAGGAGGTGAGGTGGTGATTGATTTTTCTGTGTGATAAAAATCAAAAAGAGACTATTGTTTTTCTGCTTTATGACCAGCAGTGTCTACCCAGCAGTAGGCTGTGCTAGACTCCATAGATAGGTTCCTGTGTGGTGAAGGTAGACGCCCCAGGTGGCCAGGGTTTATTTTATGTTTGATTTTGTTTATGCTGTTTGGATGCTTGCACTTGTTTCCAGCAGTGGCGGCTGGTGCTCAAATTGTTTGGGGGGGCGCAAACGAAAAAAATAAAACAATTGCAGCCTCACTGGGCCCATCAATTATCACCACTGTGCCATGCTATCAAACGCAGCCACTGTGCCATGCCATCAAAACGCAACAACTGTGCCATGCCATCAAACACAGCCACTATGCCATCAATTGTCACCACTTTGCCATGCCATCAATTGTCACCACTTTTCCATGCCATCAATTGTCACCACTTTGCCATGCCATCAATTGTCACCACTGTGCCATGCCATCAATTGTCACCACTGTGCCATCAATTGTCACCACTGTGCCATGCCATCAATTGTTACCACTGTGCCATGCCATCAATTGTTACCACTGTGCCATCAATTGTCACCACTGTGCCATGCCATCAATTGTTACCACTGTGCCATGCCATCAATTGTTACCACTCTGCCATGCCATCAATTGTTACCACTGTGCCATCAATTGTCACCACTGTGCCATGCCATCAATTGTTACCACTGTGCCATCAATTGTCACCACTGTGCCATGCCATCAATTGTTACCACTGTGCCATCAATTGTTACCACTGTGCCATCAATTGTCACCACTGTGCCACCAATTGTCACCACTGTGCCACCAATTGTCACCACTGTGCCCATCAATTGTCACCACTGTGCCATGCCATCAATTGTTACCACTGTGCCATCAATTGTCACCACTGTGCCATGCCATCAATTGTTACCACTGTGCCATGCCATCAATTGTTACCACTGTGCCATCAATTGTCACCACTGTGCCATCAATTGTCACCACTGTGCCATGCCACCAATTGTTACCACTGTGCCCATCAATTGTCACCACTGTGCCCATCAATTGTCACCACTGTGCCCATCAATTGTCACTGTCCAGACATCCATCCACCTCGGAGCTTTATATTATAACCTGCTGGGACTTGTAGTTCTCCATCATCTCCTGGGGCTCAGGTGCATGCAATCCACCATATTTGTTCAGTTTTTCTCACTGCTGGTGGATTGCATGCACCTGAGCCCCAGGAGATGATGGAGAACTACAAGTCCCAGCAGTCTAAATACAATAACAGGCTCCAAGGTGGATGGGTGGGGATCAGGCAGTGCACCGCTGTCCGCTGATGACCTAATGGGGCGATCAATCAAATCAAATCCATTTTGAACTGAATTCTGTGTCTTGGCTGGCTTACCTTAGCAGCGCCAGCTCCGCTCCGCTCAGGCAGTGTGAACTTCAGAGAAAGTGGGGGGGAGGAGAGGAGACTTACACAATGACAGGACTCGGAGTGAACTAGGGGGGGAGGGGGCCCCTCCCCTCCCCCCCTAGTTCACTCCGAGTCCTGTCAGTGTGTAAGTTCAGTGACAAGCAGAAACAGAAGCAGTAGCCCCCCTCCCCCCCCCCAGTTCACTCCGAGCTCTGTCATCTAAGTTCAGTGACAACTGACAAGCAGCAGCAGCAGCCCCCCTCCCCCCCCCCCAGTTCACTCCGAGTCCTGCCGCCCAGACCCACTCCGCTCCGGATCAGCAGTGTGCACTCGCAACAGCTTCAGGTCCCCCCCACCTCAATGTGCCGATCAGAGTGGGGGGGGGGGACCCGAAGCTGTTGCGAGTGCACACTGCTGATCCGGAGCGGAGTGTGGCGGCGGGACTCGGAGTGAACTCCGGGTGGGGGGTGGAGAGGGGGGGCCGCCGCTGCAGCTTGTCACTGGCAGTACTAGTGCCGACTCCGCAGAGAGAAGTATTCAGCTGCGGTGGGGCTCGGTGGTGGTGGCGGGGCTGGCAGGCAATGGATGCGGGGGTGCTGCTGGTGCTGGCGTGGGGGAAGGAGCCGGTCTGTTCCTTACCTTCAATGGTTGGCGCCGCTCCTCTATGATGCCCCCACACGCGCTCCAGATATCACCAGAATACCGGAAGTGATATATTAATGGCACTGCCCACTGACCTCTCCTCCGGTCCCCGCCGAGCCAATCCCATGACAAACCCATGCATTCTAGCAAATCAAATGACAGTGGGAGTGTGTGCGGGCGCACAGCTTGCGCCCTGCACACGCCCTAAACACGGGCAAATCAGCTTCCAAGCCTGCGATCAGCTGATTGCAGGCTGGGAAGCTTCCCATAGACCGCCGCATGTCCGGCGCCTGGTCACTCTTAAAGTGACATATTTTTTAAAAAACATTTTTTTTTTTTACAGCTTGGGGGGCCGGTGCCCGAGCGCCCCCTATGGACGGGCCGCCACTGGTTTCCAGCAAGATGGAAGAATAAACCAAAATCTTTGTTTTCAACCGTCTTCGACTGCCTTTCTGTACAAATTCAGTGTGTAGTGAATCCATCCAGGGGGTCACACACCCCGCTACCGAGCTAACCCCTTACAACGTGTTCTATGCGAACACGCCGGAGCTCATCCTTACTGTACACACACCACCAGAGAACCATGCTGTGCTGTACCGCACCACCAGTAAGAGAGCCACACTGTTCCTGCACCACCAGAGAGAGAGAGAGCCACGCTGTACCGCACCACCAAAAAGAGAGTAGGTCAGTGTCACTGGGCAGTGTGGGCACAATAGGAGACAGACAGTACTAGCATTGTATGGCCACAATAGGACTGGGACACTGTAATATAAAGGGGACTGCCCTGTAAAGGGGCACTGTAATCATTGCAGTGCCCCTTTACAATGCAGTTCTCTTTATATTACAGTGTCCCCTGTACATTACAGTGTGGAGGGCCGATACCAGCCACCCGCGAATGTCTACCAAGCCCCCCCCGGACCCTGGAAAAGTTGGCTGCTCAGTCTAAAATGCCCGGGCCGATTTTTTGTCCGAGTCCGGGCCTGTTGGGGGCTATACAACCGCTTTAAGAAGGGAAATCAAAGAAAAAGGTAAGTGAACCAACAATGCACTAGCTATAAAGGAACCTATTTAAAAAATGAAAAACAAACCTTTACAACCCCTTTAAAGCGGAGGTTCACCCTACTTTACATCTATGAACCATCCCATACAGCATACTAGCGTCAGCTATAGTATGATTGACAGGAAAAAAGGGATAATTGCGCTAAACCAAACTGTGCACTTGTATCAAACGAACAATTAAGACATGTGCCCAAGTGCATGTGCTAAACATCTGAATTAACACTCTAAAAATAAATACTTATATGTATCGCATGGAGTCAGGGGGCCTGAAGCCGCCTGGCCCTGCTGAGCAATAGTGTGTAAGCCCAGTGATCAATGACACAAATAAATGTGAAAAATTGTGACAACACTAATTGCTGATAAAAGTAGACCACAAAAGTGATAAGTGAAGTCCATGAAATCCAAAATGAAAAAATAAATAAAAATAAAAATCAAATGTGTGATGAGTCCATATAGCAGAGAAGACACCGTGAAAACTTCAAAAATGCTGTTGTTAGGCACCAGACGTGAATCCACCACCAATCATGCAGCTGCTTACCAGAAATCAAGGTCCTGCCGGACCACTATCAACATATCTCTCAACCATAGATCTTAGTACCATAGTACCCCGAGACGAAGTGATCTATTCACGAAACGCGTCGGGTGGAGTGAGTGACGTGTGGACGCCATCCCTTTCATTACTCCAACGAGTGGCTTTGTTCCTGGATACGTCCGGCCGGCGTTACAGGCCAAATGCTGGTTTTATCAACCCAAATGTGAGTTGTATATCTGTTTAATCCTGTTTTAAATAAATTACCCGGATTTTATGCTATGTGGAGCTCTGTTTTGTCTTTTTATATCCATCGTTGAGCACGGCATGATTCTAGCGCAAGTGGAGGATCTACTGCTGCTTTAAAGATCTATGGTTGAGAGATATGTTGATAGTGGTCCGGCAGGACCTTGATTTCTGGTAAGCAGCTGCATGATTGGTGGTGGATTCACGTCTGGTGCCTAACAACAGCATTTTTGAAGTTTTCACGGTGTCTTCTCTGCTATATGGACTCATCACACATTTGATTTTTATTTTTATTTATTTTTTCATTTTGGATTTCATGGACTTCACTTATCACTTTTGTGGTCTACTTTTATCAGCAATTAGTGTTGTCACGTTTTTTCACATTTATTTGTGTCATTGATCACTGGGCTTACACACTATTGCTCAGCAGGGCCAGGCGGCTTCAGGCCCCCTGACTCCATGCGATACATATAAGTATTTATTTTTAGAGTGTTAATTCAGATGTTTAGCACATGCACTTGGGCACATGTCTTAATTGTTCGTTTGATACAAGTGCACAGTTTGGTTTAGCGCAATTATCCCTTTTTTCCTGTTATTTACTTTGTTTATACACAATTTAATTGCTGCTTGTCAATCCGATTTTTCAACCTAGCGCAGTTGTTCCCAATTTTTCTCTATAGTATGATTGACGTCCGGCTATGGCGCGTCACGCATTCCGAAATTAGCCGGAGTAGGACTCGGCTCTTCACGGCGCTATACGGCGCCTGCGCACAGACTAGGAGCTGACTGCGCAGGCGCCATATATATCCGAGTCCTATTTTGGCTATTTTCGGAACGCGTGACGCGCCATAGCCGGACGTCAATCATGTTCCCCTCTTCATAGGAACACCTATTTCCCCGCCAGAGTCTGAAACGAAAATAAAGGATTAAACGGTAAAAGGGTGAACCCCCGCTTTAAGTCAACAGCTACAGTATGTGTAGCTACTGACTTTTAATTTTTTGAGGGGAAAGGCGGAACTCCGCTTTAATATAATTTTATTTTCCTGGTGCCAGTACATGTAAGCATACACGTGGTAGTATGGGGTCATGTTGGCATCAGGAAAATGGGATTCCTCATGTCATGTGACTTTCGGAAAATTACTAATCACCACTGAGGGACAGTACTGAGGTGGCAATCCCATTTACCATTCATCTTTTTTTTTTTTTAAGGTTGCTACACTTAAAACATTGAAAAGAGTAAACAAAGTTCCAAGATTTATTTATTTGTCCAGGAGAATACAAAGAAGTCAGGCACACTCGGCTCTCATTCATTGGATAGTATTGATAATAAACGCCTGAGTATTCTTACATGACAGCACAGACTTTTGTAGTGAACTTTACCTCCATCTTAGAACTATTCTTTTATCAACCACGCCTCTCCGTAAGCTGAGTCTTCTTGCTACAATATTTATCATTCTTTTTACAAATTGTTTTTATCGATGTCTTCGAAAATCCGCCATTTTAGGGAAGATAACCAATAGCTGCAGGCAGAGAAAACTGCTTCGCCAGAGGAGACAAACAGAATTCGCCCTCTGGTGTCTGCTCGGTGTATCGTATTTTCTGCCTTGCCGAGTCATGACATGTGAAAGGTGAAGTTCAAAGGTTGTCGGCTAGTGAGCATAACATCATGGATCCCTCAGGTCATACTGGGGTGTCGTGTAAGGTATATATAATTGTCCTGCATGTGCGGCCGTTATTGGGCATTGTGTAACTTATAGTGATCATCGGCGTGTTTTCTGTGCCCAGTGTTTATTCTGAGTAGGCATGACTGGCTAAAGGTCAGGTTAGACAGCACAGACGCCAATATTCATTTCTAGTGTTTTCATTAGATGGATGTCAGGGTCCCAGCAAACGTTTATCTATCACAATGCCAAGTCTGAGTGCTGTAGCTATACACTGGGCAATTCATAAAGGGTGTTGTCAAATTCTGTTGGGGCACAGCTCCAATGGCCTACGTTTAGATGCATGTCTAAAACTGCTGCACCTCTGAAAAGCGATCTGCATTTGCACCGCTTTTCAGAGGTGATTGACTGAGGATGATGAAGTGATGTAATGCCTCCTCACCACCTGTTTTGACCCCATTTTTTCCAACGCACATGCCACAACAGCATCTTGTTGAGGGCCAGACTAAGTGTTCCAGCCGCAAAACATATTTTTTAAAAAGTCAGCAGCTACAAACACTTTCACTGCTGACTTTTAATAAGTACACTTATCTGTCCAGGGAGCTGCCATTTTCCTATTTTTACAGATCTGTCCAGGGAGCCCGCTATGTCGCCCCCTCCCCCCGAGACCGATCTGTCCATCGGATCACATACAGGCACCGCCATTCCAACTAAGGGAAACCGGCAGTGGAGCCTTCAGGCTTCAATAGCGGTTTCCTACTTCGTATGCATGAGTCGCGTGGCGCTTTCTGAATTGCCCTGTCATCTTCTGGGACATACACAGGTCCCAGAAGTCTGTGGGGGGGAAGAGCAAATGATGCCCTGGGCTACGGCCGAGCTAGGACGGGAGTGCACTCAGTACTTTAGAAAAGGTAAGTAAGAAAAAAATAATAATACTTTTCCAAAATCAAGTGGTGGATGGGTGGTCTGTCCTTTAAGAGAAAGTAGTAAAAGTGTGTGGAACTGCGCTTTAATAAGTTCACCTTTTTAAAAATATTAATAAATGCACATGTTTTTGTTGGTAAAAAAATGTATTTTTTTCTTCTATGAGGCAGACTCTTCGTCTAGCTCTGTACCCCTTCCTCTGTACAGGCTGTTGGTTTCAAAGCTGCAGGAAGAGTGAATGGACTACGAGTGTTCTGATCAGCATGCTTGCGGTCCATTGAGTTCAAGCTGCCTCTAGTTTATTCATTCACATATCTCTGCGAAAGAATGATACGGCTGTGCAGGGCAATTTTAAAATGTGACAGTAGCTGTGGAGGAGAGGTGAGAGGATGTACTGCACAGTAACTTGAAAGTTGAAACTTTAATTCTCTTCAATATTAATTTTGGACCTGGGAAGGTCCGTAAGTATATAAACTTATAGAAAACAAATACCTGTTGCTAAGAATAACAGTTGCAACTCTTCAAGAAATGGGACCCTTTCAGGGGGGCAGTTGGGGGGGCCCCTCTCTTTCCTCTGACCCTCAGTTACATAGTAAGTCAGGTTGAAAAAAGACACAAGTCCATCCAGTTCAACCACAAAAAAATAAATAAATAAACAAAATAAAAAAACACAGTACAATCCCATACACCCAACTCCATACCCACAGTTGATCTAGAGGAAGGCAAAAAAAACCAGCAGAGCATGATCCAATTTGCTACAGCAGGGGAAAAAAAATCCATCCTGATCCCCCGAGAGGCAATCGGATTTACCCTGGATCAACTTTACCTAAAAAACTTAGTACTCAGTTATATTATGTACATTTAGGAAAGAATCCAGGCTTTTCTTAAAGCAATCTACTGAGCTGGCCAGAGTCTGTTTTTTCACAGCTCTTACTGTGAAGAAACCTTTCCGTATTTGAAGATGAAATCTCTTTTCCTCTAGACGTGTCCTCAGTGTTGACCGTAAAGTGAATAACTCAACACCAAGTTCACTGTATGGACCTCTTATATATTTGTACATGTTGATCATATCACCCCTTATTCTTCTCTTCTCAAGAGTGAATAAATTCAGTTCCTCTAATCTTTCCTCATAGCTGAGCAGTTGTTTTGTGTTTCCAGACCCTCCAGGAGCACGACACGTTTTTTATTTTTCCTAGGTCTGGCAACTGTGGTTGGTGGACCCCCCTTCTCTGGCATCGTCCAGTACTGGTTGTGGCCAAGTCTTGGGTGTATTAGTTCCTGTTTTTTCTGCCAGAAGGGTTCCCTATTTTGGAGGTACTTGCTTACCTAGTGTAAGTGGTGGCAACTTCCTTTAGGTTTTTTTCCCCAGCTCTGCCTGGTGAAAGACTTGTCCTCCTCTGCTTCACCGAGGTGTACCAAAATGGCGTTGGGGGACTTCCGGTGACGCGGCAAGATGGCACCGGAAGTCACATGACGCATTTTCCGGCGCCGTGTTGATAAGGAACACGGCGTTGTACACTAAGGACATGCTGCCTGGGACAGCAGCCTTTTTCTTCGGCCGATCTGCACTCACCGCATGGAGCTTGAGGACAGGCCTGAGGAAGGAGCACCCGCTCGGATTGAACCAGCGGCAGCCTCCAGTTCCCATACTGCCCCCAAGGTAAGCCCTTGTCTGTGATTATACAGCAGGGGACCTTTTTTTTTGTATGGGCCTTCTTTTCTTATGGTTCTTGTTTCTGTTTTTTTGCCCAAAAGAAATGTTCAAACTGTAGAGCCAGGCTGTCTGATTGATATAAATAACTTGTTTGTGAGGATTGTATTCCATCTAGGGCTAGTTTAGAGACTACCTCTTTGAAAGAGTTAATATCTTTTATGAAGGAGGTTGTAGCCTCCTTCCGGTCTTTTAATGACAGAGCAGCAGGTCTGGGGCCTTCTCCATCTGGTCCCAGAACTCAAGTGCCTTCGGCCTCAGTTAGACCCCTTCCTCGGTCCGAGACCAGTATATACCTCTGATCTGGAAGAAGGGAAGAACCCGAGCTCTTCATCTAATGGGGATTCTACATTGGTGGAGGAGGCAGGTAGCTCTAGTTATCTTTTTCCAGCAGAGGATATTGATGAACTTTTAAAATCAATATATGCCCCGGAACAGATTGCCACAGCAAATCCAATCTGTGCAGGATAAAATGTATAGGGGTCTTCGGGGGGGGGGAATCAAGAACTTTCCCGGTACACCAGTCACTTAAGGATATGATTCTTTCAGAATGGACGGAACCTGAAAGGAGGTTTTTCCAGTCTAAAGGGCACAAAAGAAAATTTCCTTTTTGAAATTGAGGAGACTTTCTTTAAATATCTTAAGACTTAAGAAATTTCAAGGACGGTAGGTCTCATGACCTCGTGTTTCCCTGCGGTACCATGGGCAAGATTCCATCAGAGACCATTGCAGAGATTCCTTCTGGAAAATTGGGATGGGGACGCCAGGTCCCTAGAGTCAAAAGTTTGGTTACCTACCAAGGTAAAGAGAAGTTTGTGGTGGTGGAGGAAAAATCTGCACCTAACAAAAGGCCTGCCTTGGTCCATCTCGATATCCAAGAGGATCACGACGGACGCAAGTGCCTGGGGGTGGGGAGCCCACCTCAAAGACCAGGTCGCACAGGGGAAATGGTCCTTGAAGGAAGCAAGAGCCTCATCGAACCAGAGGGAGCTGCTAGCGGTGCAGAGAGCCCTGCAAGCTTTTCAATAGGAGGTCAGGGGTCACAATCTCCAGATCCTGTCAGACAACATTGCGACAGTGGCGTACCTCAACAAACAAGGAGGCACGAGGAGTCGAATTCTTCAAGGAATTGCACAAGAAATTTTGTCTTGGGCAGAAGTAAATCTAGGCTCAATTTCAGCAGTGCACCTGAAGGGGACGCAAAACAGTTTGGCAGACTACCTCAGTCGCCACAGGGCGGAGCGAGACAATTGGTCACTTCATCCAGAAGTCTTTTCGGAGATCACCAACAAATGGGGTTGTCCCGAGGCGGATCTGTTCGCAAATCAGGACAACCGCAAGACAGAGGAGTTCTTTTCTCTAAACCCAGAGGATCGATCACTGGGGATAGATGCCCTGGCGAATACGTGGCCCTTCAACCTCTGCTACGCCTTTCCGCCAATCAGACTCATTCCGGAAGTGCTCCGGAAGTTTCTCCTAGAAGAAACAGACCTTATTCTGATTGCCCCCTTCTGGCCCAAGAGGCCATGGTTTTCCCTGCTACAGTCTCTGGTCTCGGAGCCTCCACTGAGACTTCAGAACAGAGAGGACTTGCTGTCGCAGGGTCCAGTGTCACACCCACAGGTGGTTTCATTAAGCTTGACAGCTTGGTATCTGAAGAGAAGATACTGAAGGCTCAGGGGTTTTCTGACAAGGTGATCAAAACCTTGGTAAATTGCAGAAAACCAGTCACTAGAGCCATTTATTCCAAAGTTTGGAAACAGTTTAATTCATGGTTGTCTGAAAACCAAAGATCAACGCATGATGTTCCTTCTATTTTGGAATTTTTTCAAGAGGGTGTCGACAAGGGTCTTTCAGTTAGTACCTTGAAGGTACAGGCGGCAGCTATCAGCGTTTTCCTCCAGTTTTCTCTTTTGGAAAATCCCACGGTAGCTAGATTCTTTAAATCCATTTCAAGGGCCAGGCCAGTAGTGGTAAGAAGTTGTCCAACTTGGGACCTGTCCCTGGTACTTCAAACTCTGGTAGAGTTTCCTTTTGAGCCTTTAGAGCAGGGGTGGGCAATTATTTTTTCGATGGGGCCACATGAGAAACTAAAAATATTTTGGAGGGCCGGGCCAAAAGGCTAAACTCAATACTACATAAAATCAATTGTATTTCTTTATAAAAAGCAGTAAATATCATTGTTGGAAAACTGGTACGAGTACTTGTTATAGACATGGCACAGGAGGGGGACAGGGGCTGGGGACATGGCACAGGAGGGGGACAGAGGCTGGGGACATGGCACAGGAGGGGGACAGAGGCTGGGGACATGGCACAGGAGGGGGACAGAGGCTGGGGACATGGCACAGGAGGGGGACAGAGGCTGGGGACGACACAGGAGGGGGACAGAGGCTGGGAACATGACATAGGAGGGGGACAGAGGCTGGGGACATGACACAGGAGGGGGACAGAGGCTGGGGACATGACACAGGAGGGGGACAGAGGCTGGGGACATGACACAGGAGGGGGACAGAGGCTGGGGACATGGCACGGGAGGGGGACAGAGGCTGGGGACATGGCACGGGAGGGGGACAGAGGCTGGGGACATGGCACGGGAGGGGGACAGAGGCTGGGGACATGGCACGGGAGGGGGACAGAGGCTGGGGACATGACACGGGAGGGGGACAGAGGCTGGGGACATGACACGGGAGGGGGACAGAGGCTGGGGACATGACACGGGAGGGGGACAGAGGCTGGGGACATGACACGGGAGGGGGACAGAGGCTGGGGACATGGCACAGGAGGGGGACAGAGGCTGGGGACATGACACAGGAGGGGGACATGACACAGGAGGGGGACAGAGGCTGGGGACATGACACAGGAGGGGGACAGAGGCTGGGGACATGACACAGGAGGGGGACAGAGGCTGGGGACATGGCACAGGAGGGGGACAGAGGCTGAGGACATGGCACAGGAGGGGGACAGAGGCTGGGGACATGACACAAGAGGGGGACAGAGGCTGGGGACATGACACAGGAGGGGGACAGAGGCTGGGGACATACGCTGGGGACATGGCACAGGAGGGGGACAGACGCTGGGGACATACGCTGGGGACATGGCACAGGAGGGGGACAGACGCTGGGGACATACGCTGGGGACATGACACAGGAGGGGGACAGAGGCTGGGGACATGACACAGGAGGGGGACAGAGGCTGGGGACATGACACAGGAGGGGGACAGAGGCTGGGGACATGACACAGGAGGGGGACAGAGGCTGGGGACATGACACAGGAGGGGGACAGAGGCTGGGGACATGACACAGGAGGGGGACAGACGCTGGGGACATGACACAGGAGGGGGACAGACGCTGGGGACATGACACAGGAGGGGGACAGAGGCTGGGGACAGGCAGCCACTGTTTAATCAATAACAATTGATTAAACAGTGGCTGCATGTGATGGCACAGTGGTTGCGTTTGATGGGCACAGTGGCGACAATTGATGGCACAGTGGCTGCGTGTGATGGGCACAGTGGCAACAATTGATGGCACAGTGGCAACAATTGATGGCACAGTGACTGCGTGTGTTGGCACAGTGGCTGCGTGTGTTGGCACAGTGGCTGCGTGTGTTGGCACAGTGGCTGCATGTGATGGCACAGTGGCTGTGTTTGATGGGCACAGTGGCTGCGTGTGATTGGAACAGTGGCTGCGTTTGATGGGCAGAGTGGCTGCGTGTTATTGGCACAGTGGCTGCGTGTTATTGGCACAGTGGCTGCGTGTGATGGGCACAGTGGCTGCGTGTGATGGGCACAGTGGCTGCGTGTGATTGGCACAGTGGCTGCGTGTGATTGGCACAGTGGCTGCGTGTGATTGGCACAGTGGCTGCGTGTGATTGGCACAGTGGCTGCGTGTGATTGGCACAGTGGCTGCGTGTGATTGGCACAGTGGCTGCATGTGTTTGGCACAGTGGCTGTGTTTGGGAACAGTGGCAACAATTGATTGCACAGTGGCTGCGTGTGATTGGCACAGTGGCTGCGTTTGATTGGCACAGTGGCTGCATGTGATTGGCACAGTGGCTGCGTGTGATTGGCACAGTGGCTGCGTGTGATTGGCACAGTGGCTGCGTGTGTTTGGCACAGTGGCTGTGTTTGGGAACAGTGGCAACAATTGATTGCACAGTGGCTGCGTGTGATTGGCACAGTGGCTGTGTTTGATGGGAACAGTGGCTGCGTGTGATTGGCACAGTGGCTGCGTGTGATTGGCACAGTGGCTGCGTTTGATGGGCACAGTGGCTGCGTGTGATTGGCACAGTGGCTGCGTTTGATGGGCACAGTGGCTGCGTGTGATTGGCACAGTGGCTGCGTTTGATTGGCACAGTGGCTGCGTGTGATTGGCACAGTGGCTGCGTGTGATTGGCACAGTGGCTGTGTTTGGGAACAGTGGCTGCGTGTGATTGGCACAGTGGCTGTGTTTGGGAACAGTGGCTGCGTGTGATTGGCACAGTGGCGACAATTTATGGTGGCACAGTGGCTGCGTGTGTTGGCACAAGTGGCAGCATGTGTTGGCACAAGTGGCTGCGTGTGTTGGCACAAGTGGCTGCGTGTGTTGGCACAAGTGGCTGCGTGTGATGGGCACAGTGACCCCTCCCGGCCCTGCCTACTGTTATCACCGCGGCGGGGAACATTAGACAGCGTTCGTTTGAACAGCTGTTTTCCCCGCTGCGCATAGACACTCCCCCTTGGACGGATCTGTCCAATCGCGAGCAAGGGGGAGTGTCTATGTGACTCCCCCTTGCTCGCGATTGGACAGATCCGTCCAAGGGGGAGTGTCTATGCCATAGACACTCCCCCTTGGACGGATCTGTCCAATCGCGAGCAAGGGGGAGTGTCTATGTGACTCCCCCTTGCTCGCGATTGGACAGATCCGTCCAAGGGGGAGTGTCTATGCGCGGCGGGGAAAACAGCTGTTCAAACGAACGCTGTCTAATGTTCCCCGCCGCAGTGATTAACGTGGCGGCGGTGGGCCGGATTAAAAGGTCCGCCGGGCCGTAGTTTGCCCAGGTCTGCTTTAGAGGATATTTCTGTTAAATTACTTACCTTAAAAACTATTTTTTTAGTAGCTATTACCTCAGCTCAGTAAGCGAGTTACAGGCCTTATCAGTGAGGGAGCCTTTCCTCACGATTTTTGAGGATCGAGTTGTATTGAAAACTGATCCAGGTTTTTTGCCTAAGGTAGCTAGTACATTTCACAGATCACAAGACATTGTACTGCCATCCTTTTGTAGTTCACCACAGGGTGATCAGGAAAAGAAATTTAGTTTTTTAGATGTAAGAAGAACTCTTCTTGCATATTTGGAGGTCACCAAGGTCTTCAGGAAGACAGACACTTTATTTGTCCTTTTTTCAGGTACACACAAAGGTAAAGGTGCATCTAAAGCCACATTGGCTAGATGGATTAAGCAGGCCATCTCAGAATCCTATAAAATCAGAGAAGTTCCTACACCTTTTGTTACAGCACATTCAACAAGAGCTTTGGCTGCATCTTGGGCTGAGAGGGCTGGTGCTTCACCGGAACAAATCTGTAAAGCTGCCACATGGTCCAGTTATTCGACCTTTATTAAACATTATCGCCTGGATCTGCTATCCGCTCAAGAACAGGCGTTTGGTGGAAAGGTCCTTCAGGCAGTTGTCCCACCCTAGACTGGTAAGTTCTGGCTCATCGTCTCATGGGCTGTCCTGGAAGACGCTTGAGAGAAAAGCTGAGTTAGGCTTACCGGTAACTCCTTTTCTGAGAGTCTTCCAGGACAGCCGGATTCCCACCCGGTTTTGTTGTATGGAAGTTATGTGTTTTAATGCATATGTTTTTCAGGGTAGTCCTACGGTTCTCGAGAAGACTGGCATGGGGCCTGGAGGACCGCCCTTTTATCTGGTGGGGGTTAACGTGTTTCCTGTCCTGGTAGGAGGAGCCCTAGGTCTCATGGGCTGTCCTGGAAGACTCTCAGAAAAGGAGTTACCGGTAAGCCTAACTCAGCTTTTCTGCCCAGCAGTAGAATTATGGTCCCGGCTAATGGTTCGGAGTAGCTGCATGGGAGAGTGTTCTTATTTAAGTAAACCATTTAACACCATGATGAGCAGTTATTATTACAGCCTAAACCGCTTACCACTAATGCTGGGGGGGAGGGGCGGATTTTACTACAGCTTAGGTCTGCCATTGACCACCTATGCTGGCACAGTTTCTAAGTACAGCCTGAGCCTTCACTTACTGCCTATGCTGGAGGGGTTCCCTATAATAGATTGTGTCTACTGCTAACCACCCATGCTAGAAGGGGTTTCTTGGTACAGCCTGAGTATGCCACTGACCACCTATGCAGGAAGGTTTCCTTTTATAGTCTACGTCTCGCACAGACTTCCATTGCTGAGGGGGTTAATATTACAGCCTAAGCCTGCCACTGACATGGCTGTAATATGTGGGGGACATGGCTGTAATATGTGGGGGACATGGCTGCATTTGGGGACACATTTAAAAAAAGTATCGGTATTCGGTATCGGCGAGTACATAAAAAAAAGTATCGGTACTTGTACTCAGTCCTAAAAAAGTGGTATCGGGACAACCCTACTTTTAACAAAGATAAGCAAAAGAAGGGGACTCTCTTTGTTGCTTCAGCCCCTTCCAAAAATCCCCAGTGGCGCAGGGGTAGGGGGAAGGTTGTCACATTTTGTCAAAGAATGTGCAGAAATTTCCGACAATTCCTTTATTCTTCGAACATTGTAAAGGGGTTACAGATTGAAATTGAAGAGCCCCCCCCAGAGGTTTTTTCTTACTCATCTGGAGAGAAACCAAGAGAGACGACAAGCCATGTTGAATCTAGTTTCCGTGTGGAAACAGAGGGGGTCTTATCTCCTTTTCCGGAAAATCAAAAATTCAGAGGAATTTATTCCCACGTTTTTGTGGTTCAAAAAGCCTCTGGCGGCTTTCGAATGGTCGTCAATTTAGGCATCCTGAACAAATATATTCTCTACAGACGTTTCCGGATGGAAAACATTTATTCTGTAAAGGAATCTATTGTGGCCAGAGATCTTCATGGTTACCCTGGATCTTCAGGAAGCTTATCTTCATGTTCCAACCTGCCAGAGCCACTGAAGGTTCCTCAGATTTGCGATTCTCATGGACAATGGGCCGAGTCATTGGCAGTTCAATGCCCTTTCTTTCGATCTCTCGGCAGTACCCAGATTGTTTACAAAAATCATGGCCGAAGTCATGGTATTTTTTCGGATACGAAGTGTATCGATCGTCCCATATCTGGAAGATTTTCTGATCTTTGCCCGAGTCCCTTATCCGGGATCTGCAGTTGATCTTGCAGACCTTTCAGAGTCTGGGGTAGGAAGTCAACCAACAGAAGTCTTGTTTGGTGCCCTCCCAGAGCATACTTTTTCTGGGTTATCTAATAGACTCTATTGCTCGGGAAGAAAAATCTTCTGAGGAGAACATGATGAAACGTCTTCTCTCCATGCAGGCCTTCAAATTGCTCCTACAGACCTCTCTTCGGCGGATCATGCAGTTATCATGCAGTTATTAGGATTAATGACTGCAGCCACCCCAGGGGTGCCCTGGGCCCAATTACACTCCAGACCCCTTCAGGCGTTTCTCTTAAGCCATTGGGATCGCAGTAAGGATTCTCTAGATCAGCTGGTTCAGCTGCCAAGAGAGGATTTTCTCAATCCCTGTAGGGAAAGCTCCTGGTGGGAGGAGCGGGAACCCCTGCAGGGAGGGAAGAATTGGGCGCAACATGCTCCAGTAAAAGTTACTACAGACGCCAGTCTGTGGGGCTGGATTGCGCACTCTCAGGGCTGGTAGGCCCAAGGAGCTTGGTTGCCAGAGGAGGCAGGCTGCTCCTCAAATTTCAGGAAACTGCTAGCTGTAGGGAAAGCTCTCTTGACTCTGCAAGAGAGGGTCTGTTCAAGAGACCTATTGGTTTTCTCAGACAATGCCACTGCGGTGGCGTACCTGAACAAGCAAGGGGGCACTTGTTTGGAGTCGCTTCTAATGCTGTCACAGCAGATTCTGTCCTGGGCAGAAATCAATGTCGATTCTAATGCTGTCGCAGCAGATTCTGTCCTGGGCAGAAATCAATGTCGATTCTAATGCTGTCGCAGCAGATTCTGTCCTGGGCAGAAATCAATGTCGCCTCAATCAGAGCAGTCCCACATCAGGGGTTCAGAGAATATGTTGGCGGACTATCTAAGCAGAGTGAGCGAGGGTCCTTGGGGACAGATGCTCTCTCCTTCCCGTGGGATTTCGCTCTGGCCTATGCCTTCCCTCCTATTCCCCTCTTACCTCTGGTAGTTCGGGAAATTATTCAGGATCGGGCAGAAGTGGTTCTGATTGCCCCCTGGTGGCCCAGGAGGAGTTGGTTTTCCTCTCTGAAGACCCTCCCTGTGGATCTTTCCTGGCCCCTACCAGATCGGAAGGATCTACTCCATCAGGAACCAGTGTTGCATCCCAGCCCTCAGACCTTCCATTTGACGGCCTGGAGGCTGAGCAAAGTTTTTCATGCTTTCCTGGACAGCCGCAAGTTGGTCACAAGGAGAATCTATGGGAAAGTTTGAAAAACTTTTATTTCCTGGCAAAGGAGATCCGGTTGGATCCTTCCCCCCCCCCCCCTGTATATTGGATTTTTTTGTACAAAGGAGTAGAGAAAGGTCTGTCTGTCAGTGCACTTAGGATTCAGATTGCGGGCCTGTCTGTGTTTTCAGACAAGAGGCTAACGGAAGATCCTTTAGTCAGGAGGCTCCTTTCAGCCAGATCTTGACATGCTCTCAGGATCGTCAAACATGTGCCTCTTTGGGATCTGTTATTAAGTGTTAAAGGTGTTGTAAAGGTAATTTTTTTCCCCTACATAGCTTCCTTTGCCTTAGTGCAGTCCTCCTTCACTTACCTCATCCTTCGATTTTGCGTTTAAATGTCCTTATTTCTTCTGAGAAATCCTCACTTCCTGTTCTTCTGTCTGCAACTACACACAGTAATGCAACACTTTCTCCCTGGTGTGGAGACAGCCTCTTGAGGGGGGAGGGGGCGAGCAGGAGTGTCAGGACGCCCACTAACACACAGCTCATTTTTCTATTTGGGGGGAGGAGGAGGAGGAGGTGGAGAAGTAACACCGATTTTGAAAGATGGCGCTCAAACACATTGCCACTGACTAATCTATCACGAGTAGATCATCTAGATAGGCTGTTATCGCTATGCCCTGTGCCCTCAGATTTGCAAATAGAGGGGCTAGAACCTTTGTAAATACCTGGGGTGCGGTAGCCACACCAAAGGGCAGAGCCACAAACTGGAAGTGGCGATGTTCTGCCAAAAACCTTGAGAACTTTTTGTGAGCGGGATGGATAGGCACATGTAAGTATGAGTGTTTGATGTCTATTGACGCCATGAATTCTCCACCTTGTAGGGTGGCAACCACTGATCGAATAGTTTCCATTTGGAAATGGCGAATTTAGAAATTGATTTAGAGATCTTAGATCCAGAATGGGTCCGACGTCTCTGTTTGGTTTTGGGATCACAAAGAGCTTTGAATAAAAACCTGAACCTTTTAGGGGTACTTCTGTGATCACCCCTTGAGACAGCAAGTGATCTAATATCTTGAAGGACGCTCTTTTTAATGGATCCTTGGAGAGCCTTGAGCTTCGGAACTATAAAGATGGGATCTCTCGAAATTCCAGCTTGTACCCTAGGTATACTGTGGATACTTCCCATTTGTCCTGGATTTCTGTCTGCCATGCCACTGAAAACTGACAAAGCCGTCCCCCCACTCGGCCGAGCATGGGCACCTCTTCACGAAGAGGCTTTGGGGTTCTGCTTGTTAGCCTTTGAACCGCACTGCTTCTTGTTCTTTTGGGCCTTGTCTTCTGTAGCCTTTGTGGCTGGCTGAAAATGCCATCGCCACTGTCTGGAGGTAGATTTACCAGGAACCGGGGAGAGAGAATGTTTAAAACAAGGTCGCTTATTTTTCTTCTTCTCTGGTAATAAGAGTGGTCTTTCCACTCGATATATTTTTCCAAATCTTCCACAAAGAGGCGTTCGCCATGGAAGGGGAAACTAGCCAAAAGATTTTTGCATTGTGCCTCTGCTGACCAATGCTTTAGCCAAAGAATTCTGCAGGCCCAGGTGCCACCGGAGAAATTGTTACCCCTGATTGTGGCAATGGCTCCTCCTGTATAGGTATGTAAAAATTTACAGGGGAGGAAGGTACGGAGCAGGCACGACTAGAGCCCCCTGTCTCATGCGGCGGTGCTTTCTTGTCTTTCTTGGTCCCTGTACTCCTTCTAAGGTAAGACATATTACCAAGCAACAAGCCGAGGTACCACAATGCACTTACTTCTGGGCTCAGTTTAGCAATCTACATCAAGTATGCAACTTAAACACACAGTTTCATGCTATAGAGTAGGTGTTTCTTGGTAGTGCCCCACCAACCCCATAGAACGTATGTGCCCCCTGAATGCTGCTGTGTCCCAATAGGGATGGACGAGAAGAGGGGGGGCCGCCGGGGGGGCGGGGAGCAGCCGCAGCGTGACATGACAGACAAGTGAACTTATTACAGACGCTTCCTGCGCTACTCTGCATGTGAAGAAAATCTACTCCCCACCCCCCCCTCCCACTTTCCCGGCCGCGGGCCGGTACTTTGAGACCCCTGAGTTAGACCTTGCGAATTATTTTCTTACAAAAAAAGGGCGCCGAACCCTGGTGATCTTTGAACTCTCATGTTGTTCAGGTAGATTTCTATCACTCAAAGGTTGCCTGCCTACCTCTGCTATAAATATGCTTTGTTCAGATTTCATGTCAGGGGTTTACAACCACTTCAAGTTTGAGAATACTAAGAGTGCTGGGCTATATATATTTAGCAATAGCTGAGCATTTGACCCTTTCACTGCCAAGTCTGTACGCCGTACAGACCTACAAAGGGGCCTGCAGGTGGCCAGGTCAGTACGGCGTATGGACCTCGTATCTCCCTTTCCTATAAGCTTATGGTCACTTCAATGACCATAAGCTTATATTGGAATTGTTTAGCAGACTCTGCTGAACAATTCTATAACTCTGATCGGTGGATTACAACACACTGATTAGAGTTATTAACCCCTAATGTGACTGCCGCCACCTCCCTGTCCTCAGCCTCTCTTCCTCCTGCAGCTTCCTTCCACCCAAAATGACCCCCCCCCCCACGCAGCCACAGTCATAAGCCGACATCCCTCCTCTGCCACTCCTGCTGGCTTCAGGGGCCTTGGGAGGATCTAGATGTCTCCCCCCATCACTCAAATAGCCCCCCAATACCAGCCCCCACACCGCCGATCCATCCCTGCTCCGACTGCTTCTCTCCTGCACAGGGCTTGACAAATCCCGGTCGCCATGGCGACTAGAAATAGGGTCCTGGCGACTTGGCTTGAAAGGGGGCCATCTGGTGGTGAGCCGTTGGTATTACAAGTTATTACTACCAGATGTGTAAGCTGGCGCCATCTGGTGGTGGCCGTTGGTATTACAAGTTAAGCATTACAAGTTAAACAGCAATTCTAATGTTATTTTTCACTATTTTCACTGCCATCTTCTTCCCTCTAATTAGAACCCCCAAACATTATATATATTTTTTATCCTAACACCCTAGAAAATAAAATGCAGATCGTTGCAATACTTTCTGTCACGCCGTATTTGCGCAGCGGTCTTACAAGCGCACTTTTTTTGTGAAAAAATTACACTTTTTTTAATTAAAAAAATAAGACAACAGTAAAGTTATCCCCATTTTTTTTTTTTATATTATGAAAGATAATGTTACGCCGAGTAAATTCATACCCAACATGTCACGCTTCAAAATTGCGTCCGCTCGTGGAATGCCGACAAACTTTTACCCTTTAAAATCTTCATAGGCAACGTTTAAAAAAATCTACAGGTTGTATGTTTTGAGTTACAGAGGAGGTCTAGGGCTAGAATTATTGCTCTCGCTCTACCAATCGCGGCGATACCTCACATGTGGTTTGAACACCGTTTACATATGCAGGCGTTGCTCACGTATGTGTTCGCTTCTGCGCGCGAAACTCGTCGGGACGGGTGCGTTTTCTGGCTCCTAACTTTTTTTAGCTGGCTCCTAGATTCCAAGCAAATTTGTCAACCCCTGTTCTGGTCCGGTAAGCTGACAGGCTGGGGATCGCAGCAGGGGGTAGGGGTGTTTGGGCTTTGGGGGGGCTTGGTTAACATGAGTTTGCCACCCCCTAAGTGTAGAACCCTGAGCGCCTGCAGCCATCACTGTGATCGCTCCTATATGCCCACTGACATCTGATAATAGTAACCGAGAGTGTTACAATATATCAGCCTGTCAGTTTATGAACGAGTGCGGAATCTCTTTACAGATTCCTTATTCATTCAAGTAAAGTCATACAGAGAAAAGGACCCCCCAAAACAAATAACTAAATTATAAAATTAAATATAAATACAAACACAGTAAGAGCCCCCCCCCCCCCCCCCAGGTCCGCCTGCACTCACCCCTCCACGCATATCTCAGCTTCTCCTTCAGATCTATCCTGATTGGCCAGGAAGAGAAGCCGGAAGACAATATCAATTCGCTATTGTCACAAGTGGGTAGGTTTGGGGTGAAATGCTCTGCGCCCCAAGCCCAACCTGTTTCAAGCCAATTGGAGCCACAGGGAAAAAAAGAGAGGGAAAAAAAGAGTCCAGCGCCCTGCAGGCGGGTGGCGCCCCTACGCCCCCAATGGACGGACCGCTCCTGGACATGGAGTGGATTCTGTCAAGCAGATCTGCCTGCTCAATGGGGGATCTGTCTGCTGATCCCCGCTGAGCGGGCGGATGACAGGTTCGTGTCCACTCCGCTGATGCAGAGCAGACACAGACATAGCCCGCTATTCTCTATGGGGCAGTCAGATGGAAACGGACCGCCTGTCTATTTCCATCGGATGCCATTCGATCCAATCTGCTAGATGGGTGGGGAATGGAATCCCCATCCGTCAGTTTTTAGGGAACTAGATCGGATGCAGGCGGGTGTAAATGGACACATGTCCATTTACATCAGTCTCTCCATAGAGAACAATGGGTGGTCCGTTGCCTGTGCCTGTCCGTTTTTCAGGTAGGCCCATTCCGTGTGCTTGTGTGAAAAGGGCCTAAGGCCTTGTTCACATGTTATTCTGGATGTAGCACTTGCGCGAACAGAGCTGTTGCTCCCAATTTTACATCCATATAGGTCTGCATGCATGTCCCTGAGCTCACACTGTCTGCGTTCGGGGTCATGTACCCACACGGATGTCAGATTGGGAACAGCAGCTATGCCTGTGCAGTTGTTGCATCACAATTGACATAAATGGGACTGCCTGTATGGGGATGCACGGAACACCTGTGCATCCCTGTGGGGGTAAACGTGGCCCTCCATGGTTGTACACTTTAGTATGCCACATGTGAACAATGCTTTAGTACTAATTTAGCAGGAATTTTGTAAGTTACATTGTGTTTATGTACAATATTAATGATTTTAGTGTATTTTTAGTGAAAATAGTGATATGATGAACATTTGCGCAAATATTGCGGAGTCCAAAGAATCTGTAGCATTTTTTTTATTTACTCTACGGGTCACGTGCTTTTAAAAAATTGTCTAGTTTCAGGGGTCTTTTTAAATTCTGAAAGCTGTAAGTGAAAAATTATTTTTTGAGAACTTTTTGGGTACGTACGATTTTCACTATTTTGCAAAAAGTTGCAATTTAAAATGTACAAATATTTGTTTACTCCATACAGGTTAAGCTTTTATATTTAGTATTTTGTAAAATTAGCTATGTTTTTATCTGCTAATAATGGTTTTAGTGTATTTTTTGCCAATATATTGGTTTGATAAACATTTGCGCAAATACCGCAGGGTCTAAAAAATTTGTAGCATTTTCTTTTTATTCTAGAGGTCATATGCTTTCAGAAAATATATGGTTTTGGGAGTTTTTCCCAAATTCTGAAAGCTGTAAGGGAAAAATTGAAAAACGTAAAATTTCTCAATTAAGATTTTCACCATTTTGCAAAAAGGCACAATTTAAATGTTACAAATTTTTGTTATTTATTAACTCAAAACAGGTTAATCTTGTATATTTAGTAGAAATTTTGTAAAATTTGTTGTGTTTTTATCTGCTAATAATGGATTTAGTGTATTTTTTTCAAATATATTGCTTTTAGAAACATTTGCACAAATACCGCGGGGTCTAAAAAATCAGTAGCACCTTCTTTTTATTCTTCTGATCATGTGCTTTCAGAAAATATATGGTTTGGGGGGGGGGTCTTTTCACAAATTCTGAAAGCTATAAGTGAAAAATAAAAAAGCAAAGGTTAAAAGTGCAAAAATGGTCTGGCCACCTGAGTGTACAAAATTGGAGCACAGGGCCTGGCAGCAAACGGATTAAAGGGGTTGTAAACCCTCGCCGTTTTTCACCTTAAAGCATTCTATGCATTAAAGTGAAAAACGTCCTGTGCTGCCCCCCCCCCCCTTAGACTTACCTGAGCACACCAGCTCCTGCCAGTGTGTCATGTCCTGATTGATTGCAGCGCAGCCATTGGCTCCTGCTGTTGTCAATCAAATCCAATGATGCAGGAGCTGGGGGGCGAAGCCGAGTCCTGCTGTCTGTGTACGGACGCAGCAGCAGGACACGGGGGCGTGCCCACATGGGTGTCCATGAAGGAGAGCGATTCTCCGACTGGGTACTCTAGAAGAAAAGGAGCCAGGAGCGCCAAGGAGGGACCCCAGAAGAGGAGGATTGGGGCTACTCTGTGCAAAACCAACTGCACAGCGGAGGTAAGTATGACTTGTTTGTTTAGTTTATTTAAACCAAACCTTTACAACCACTTTAACTCTTTTGTTGTGTTGTTTACTTTGTGGCAGCTGGAATTTGCAGTTCAGATTACTTGTAGAAAGTGCGTTGATGCAGTGAAGAGCTCCTTACAAAATGTGAAAGGTAAGTTGCAGCAAGCCTACCTTCCTTATAGCTGTGCTAAAAGTATGTTGACGTTGGTGCTAAAAGATCCCGACCATGACACTACCTGCCTGGAGTTTGCATGTTCTCCCTGTGCCTGCGTGGGTTTCCTCCGGGTACTCCGGTTTCCTCCCACACTCCAAAGACATGCTGGTAGGTTAATTGGCTTCTGCCTAAATTGGCCCTAGTATATGAATGTGAGTTGGGGACCTTAGATTGTAAGCTCCTTGAGGGTAGGGACTGATGTGAATGTACATTGTATGTGTAAAGCGCTGCGTAAATTGACGGCGCTATATAAGTACCTAAAAAAAAAAAAAAAAAAAAAAATAATAATAATAAAAGTAAATCTGTGACAAACCTGGGCAATGCAATCTGAGCATGTGATGAAATAATGCATAAACAAAGGTTACATTCCATAAAATCCAGGTGTGATTAGTACATCCAGAAATTAAGGGGGAGATTTGATAAACTGGGATACACAGAATCTAATGCAGTTGTGTATAGTAACCAATCGGCTTTTAACTTTATATTGTTCAATTAAAGTAGAGCTATAGACATTTTTTTTTTATTTGGATAGAGTAAGGTAGTGTTATAACCCCTGTTACATTTTTTTTCCCCATCTGTGTCCCGTTGCAGAGATTTCCCTTCACTTCCTGTCCCAAAACAGAAAAGGAAGTGAGAGGAAATGAATGCAGATTAGGGTAATTCCTTGGGGAACTTCAGGTCACCAGAATTAGTGTCCGCATTAGAAGATTTACCATTTATTACTTTTTTGAGGAAAACCCCAAATTTGGGTAATTTATTTTACATTTACTTTCAATGATAATGCTAAACAGGACAAAAGAGAGGACACATCTCCTTAATGGGGATACAAACAGCAATACAAACGGACAAGTGTTCTAATCCCTCTCCACTCCATCCAAAACTAAAAAAATAAAAAAAACTTTTGCCTTTGGTTATACTTTAAGCTTTATAAATAAAATCTAGAAGCACGTTGGGTACAATGCACAGCTGGACCAGTTCCTGTGTGCACCAGTTTTAGTAAATCTCCCCCATAGTATGATGAAGTTTCTCAGTGAGCCAATTCTCCATTTTATGTCTAGGGATAAGCAAAACTATTGTGACCAGACCAAGTGTTAAGGTTTTGCTATGCACCAGTTTACGCAAAAATAACTTCTTGACTACTTTGTATATTTTAATTTGTTTTACTTTTTTTTTTGCACATTTTGGCCCTTTCTTAGTAATTTAATCATTTTTGAATCTTCTGAATATATTTTTTTCCAATAATTTTCCATGACAGCAACCTAAGAGAAGTGATTGCTTCTCCCTCTACAATAAACGCAATAGAGACAATTAAAAAACACTCCCATCCCCCTCATCCTGCAGTTTAGATTGTGTTTCCTACCTTCTAGGAAGCGTTGTCACATTCGTTTATTTTCCTGACCAGTTGGCCTTTCGGTCAGTTGTCTCCCTTAGCTGTGCAAATGCAGATTAGGCCTCGGGTCCTCAACCTATCTGAAAGGTTGACTCCCAGAGCTCTCTGGTGCTAATGCCCTGTATTCCTCTCATTCCATTTGAAAGGAGATAGTCATTAGTGTGGCATGAAGGCCATAAGGGAGGATCTTCCTTGTCTAAGCCTCGATCTGACTGAAAAGGAAGTGACATAAAAGTGGTGTCCCTTTGCAACAGGGGACCAAGGTGAAGTGCATGTAAAGGCTATCCAAGCCCTGGTCTGAGTTATATAATTTATGTGGAGATCGAAGCGCGGAGGAAGCGGAACTGACACATGTGCATGCTACCAGAGAGCCCTAGAAATAGAGGTGGAGAGACCGCTGCCATCCTGCATTATAGAGAATACAGAGGAGGTCAGAGTGGATTACTGCACTTAGGGACAACAATTTTTTTTAGCTTGTTTTAATATATTTTGTCAAAATAATGAGGTTTTAAATATTTTTACTGAATTATTTTCTCCTTTTTATCCTCAATACAGGGACCACAATTTTGTGTGGGACTTGATACAGTACATGTCAATACCGTTGGGTAAAACAAATGTGTATACATTAGATCTCTAGATATTAGGCATTTTACAAAGAAATTTACTCACTGGCCTGGGATGATGTTAATAGACCATTGAGAACAGGTTAAAATACAAAAGAGTTGAGATGGTTGTGTTGACTTTAAGCAAATCTTCACCCTCCTCTCCACTACACAAATAGCACTCTTTTTTTGTTTACCTTTTTTCTTTCATGTAAAGTATATGGCCCCACCCCCCATACACATCACTTGCCTAGGTGAATGACATGCACTGTGCTCCGTGTGTGCCCCTGATGACGTCAGTTTATGACAAAACGGCCGTAGGGCGTCACGTTTTTTGCACTGCGCATGCGCGAAACGGCAATCCGTGTACTGACACGAACAGAGCTTCTTTTTATTTATCCTTGCAAGGAAATTGTCTGTAACTCTCTATAGGAGAGTTTTTATTTGCTTTTGTGCATTTTACAATACATTTTTTAAAAACGTCTGCACTATTGGAAGCCTTCTCCCTTTTTTCCATATAATTTGGCTTCACTATTTTTTCAACATTGGATCATCATTAATAAGAAAATACAGACAGCACAAAAACTAAAAACAAAACAGCAGCTGAACACTGAAGGTCAATATTGTCCTTAAATAGAGTACATGCAGCGCTCCATAAATAAATAAATGCAAAAAAATAATAAAATAAAAAAAAATAGAAACTAAATAAATGAAATGTATCAGTCCAAAGCAGAGCAGAAGAACCACAAAGAAAGCAGGATTCCTTGGATAGTGAATGGAGTGCTGAAATCAACACCATAAATCCAAATAAATGTGTCTCCTCCACCAGAAGTGCAAACCGCTCACCTGAACGTATGGACCTCTGAGTGAACAGCAGGTCAATCGTGCTTTTCACTTGCACAGGGGTAATGGTAAGATCAAATATTCACATGGAATCGAAGTCCCCAAACGATGGATGGCCTCAAAACAATGCTAAAAAACAATATACCTGCGCTTAGAACCGTGTACCCCGGCTGCTGCCCCCCAAAAAAAACAATCCCCTTAAAGGGGGTAGTGAAAATGGTGTAAAAATAGTGTAAAGATTGTGGGTGGTGGCGCTGCCTATACCTTACCTCCTAAGCCAAATGAGGTGAAAGAGGGCCCCACCTGGGGGATCCAGTAAAAGTGAGCTACTAATAAGTGAACTAAATAAAAATAAAATATATCAATATATTCAATGTGTAAACCTCCACATCAAATGCCAATGGTGAAATAAAATAAATATGTAAACCTCCACATCAGGTACCAATGGTAAAACAAAATAAATATATATAATGTGATAACATTAGTGTGAGCCTGTATCGATCCTTATACAGGTGTATGCAAACCTGCCAGCACGCTCCCACCCACAGTGACAATCTAATTTGAACAATAACAACCTATTGTCAATGTGCTGTATATAAGTGAGAAACAAATTTAATAATCAGAAAATAAATAAAAAGTGATATTTAATCCAATTGCAGCCTCAAATCCAAGGCTATATGATATCCAAGCGATAAATCGCATGAAGGAAATTGCATAAAAAGGAACAGTAGTCTCTAGTAAAAAAAGTTCTATTAATTCCAATCAGGACTTTAAGGATGCAGAGTTTTGCAGTAAGGGAAGGTGTTCCTATACCACATATGATATGTTTGCTGTGCTCCCCCACAAGGTTCCCCACTCACCAGATCCAACTCCCCACCAGGGGTGTACAGCATGTAGTATAGGTTTCCCAAGTTTCCACTGCTCCAGGTCTCTCCTCGGCAAATCAGATCTGTCCACGTTAAGGTCATTCCAGCACCAATTTTTATGGTAGTCCCTCAGAAAGAGAAAGATTCGGCTCCCATAGTGTAGTACTCAAATAGGATTTTTATTGTGGCCACAGAGTGCCAAATACTTAAAATAATGCAGCACTGTATAATCTCAGTGCAGCTCAATAGTAGACAGAAATAAAATAAATAAAAATAAAAGTTAACAGTAAAAGGCTGTGACTGTTTATACAGTCAGGCTCATAAAACTAACTGGCCGGGTATAAGAAATGGGCGCCTGTTCCCGGGGATTGCAGCGTGCGCTCCAGCTGCGTTCCACCTGGCGCTTACCCGGAAGTGACGTAATGCGCAACTCCGCCTGACGCGCGTTTCGTAATGACGTCTTCTGAGGCGTTGTCTCACACCACTCACTTGCATGTTAATATGGGGAATACCGTGCAACCAAGACCGCCCACTCCCTTGGGATCTGCCAATCAGTGGGACCTAGTATTGTCATCCTGTCCCCCTATTAATGCACGTAAGGATCGTGGTGACTTGCGGCCCTTGGAATACATTTTATAACGTTGCAAGGTGATACCCCCCCTAGTGTATAAAAATCATGGCATACCTGAGCCATTAATACAGTGTTATACAAAGTAGTCTAATCGTTTGCTTCTAGTAACATAACATTCTTTAATAAAATGACATTATTATTGGCAGGTTAGATAGCTCTACTATACAGAAGATTGGCCTTAGATATAAATGTGTATATAATAGGACTATAATAAGGATAAGATCAGTGAATATGATTACCAGGGGCAAATCACTTCCATCAGTATCCCCAACAGGACTGCCCCACACATACATTACCAGTATATGACATCTACCCCTAACCAAATCTGTTATATTATCCCTCTGGCACACATTACCCCAACTATGTGGCATTAGCTGCCCTGAGCCAAAGGGAAACAGTCTATAATGTGAATAAGGAAAGAACCAAAATAAAGCTAATGTCGGGACAAACAGCTATTAATGGGTAGCCACTCATAGGGCCAACTTCCTGAATCTGAAAGGTCAATATGGAGGGGGGTAGTTGTCTCAATGCAATCCCCCGCCTATAATACCATAAAGGTTATAGGTCTTATGTGGGTCCTAAAGACAATCCCAATCCCCCCCAAGAGTGGCAAACATTCAGGACTCCCCTTTATAATATAGGTGAATCTACATACCCCATAGTTCTAACTGATATGAAATGGGAAATAAATAACTAGAATAAAGAGAAGAGAAAGAAAGATATATAGTTCATAAGGACCTAATATGTATTCTGAGAAACTATGGCTCCAATGATGCCCTAAAAAGATTCACCAAGGAAGAATCTGTGTACATGACCTGCCATGTGTAGGTTCTAATTAAGGGTTTGCTAAAAAAAAACTATTTAGGTCTATGTCCATATTCAGGCCATGTGGTACTAAGGATGCTAAACGATGTATATCCAGCTCGTTTCCTTTTGTTATATAGCTGTCTGCTTATTACCTCCCCTCCAGTTGTCCTTGACCATATCAATCCCATAAAAAATGAGGCCAATGGGGTCTCTTTGGTGTACTTAATCAAAGTGATGAGACAGGTTGTGTTTTGGAAACTTTTTACGGATATTATTAATATGTTCACGTATCCGAATACATAGTGGTCTAGTGGTCCTACCCACGTATTGGAGGTGGCATGGACATTCTATGATGTAAGTAACATGAGTAGTATTGCATGTTATGAGGTTCTTAATTTTATATTCCCTATGGTCTGTTCTGGATTTGAAACTGGTTTTCCTGCGTGGTTGTTTTTTACTGACCCTACATGCCAGGCACCTTTGGCACTTATAAAAACCTTTGAATTCAGGGCAGATGTTAACTTTCTAGGGGGGGATTTATTACATTGTGTACAAGGTGGTGTCTTAGGGATGGAGCTCTTCTGTATATGAAGGTAGGTTTGTTAGGCAGGATTTTTGAAAGAGTGTGGTCCTCTTTAAGGATTGGCCAATACTTTTTGAGTATGAGCTCAAATTTTTTATACTGTGTAATAAACCCAGTGATGAAGGCCATACTGTGTTGGCTATTTGTTGCTCTGTTTTTCTGTACTAGTAGATTCTTTCGGTCTATTTTGATGGTGTCTTCTTTCAATTTAGCCAGAACTTCAGAGGAGTACCCCTTCTCCTTGAATCTGTCAATGATAGTATCCGCTTGTATTTGGATATCCTCATCAGAATCGCAATTTCTCCGTAGCCTCAATAATTGCCCCTTGGGGATATTCGCCTTCCATCTTGGATGATGGCAACTAGAAGTGGGAATATATCCATTGCGATCTGTCCCCTTAAAAAAGATTCTCGTATGCAGTGAGGTTCTGTTTTTTATAGATTTCCAGGTCGAGGTACTCAATACGTTCTGAATCACATTTACCAGTGAAAGAGAGGCAGAATCTGTTGGTATCAAGTTCCCGAAGAAACTGTTGAAAATTCTCAACTGTGCCATCCCAAAGAATCACTAGGTTGTCTATGTATCTCCGATACAGTCTGAGTTCTGGAATGTTCTTGTTGTAAATATATTCTTCTTCCCATAGGTTCATATCAAAATAGCCACACTGGGGGCATATCGAGCCCCCATGGCAACACCCTTCGTTTGAATAAAATAATTTTTGTTGTACCAGAAATAATTACATTGCATTGCCATCTGCAGACCTTCCAAGATAAACTGTATCTGCTCTTGTTTTAAATTCGCTTTCTCATGTAGCGCCTTTTCTACCCCCAGTATTCCATCATCTTGTACAATGCTTGTGTACAGTGAATTGACATCCACTGTAGCTATTAAGTAGTTTTCTGCCCCCTTGATTGTTTGAAGCTCCTGTATGAGTTGTAGGCTAATCCCGCAGGTATGATTTACCTTCCTTAACTAGAGGTTTAAGAAAGGTGTCTAAATTTTCCCCTAGCCGGGAGAACACTGAGTTGATACCACTAATGATTGGTCTCCCCGGCGGTTTTTCCAATCTTTTATGGATTTTGGGGGTGTAGTAGATCATTGGTGTTTTGGTAGAGTTAGACACCAGATATTCTGCTTCATTCTTATTTAATATGCCCATAGATCTGCCTTTCTTAACATATTTTTCTAATTTCTTCTGAAATCTCTGCTTGGCCTCCAAACAATGCTCACAAATAGAGTATAATAAATAGAGTATTTTATAGAGTAAAAATAGAGTATAAATAGAGTATAATCATCATGTAAAGGGTAAAAAGAAAACACATGTGTCCGTGTGCCTCCTAATGATTGAGGTGAGCGATGTGGTTTGACATGTATTTAGATATGTGTCAGAGTAACTTTGTTACTCAGTGATGGGCAGTCTTTCAGCTGGTAATGGGTGGGATTTTTAATTGATTGAACATGGAACTGACGTTATAAATCTAGTACTGACACATTAGTCCTTGTTATATCCGCTAAGGAAGTCCTGTACCGCGTGCGGGGTGTTCGCAGTGATGTCAGGACAGCCACCTACCTGGTTTTTATTCCATGTATGCTTCCACTCCATGCACTAGGACAGGTGTCTCAAACTGGTGGCCCTCCAGATGTTGTGAAACTACAAGTCCCATCATGCCTCTGCCTGTGGGAGTCATGGTTGTAACTGTCAGCCTTGCAATGCCTCATGGGACTTGTAGTTTCGCAACAGCTGGAGGGCCGCCAGTTTGAGACCCCTGCACTAGGACATAGTGCTATGTTTGTGAGTAATTTTACAATAAATTTGTGTTGCTTTTTTCTATATGGAGAGCACTATGTGTTTTCTTTTTACCCTTTTACATGATTATACTCCATTTGTGAGCATTGTTTGGAGGCCATCCATCGTTTGGGGACTTCGATTCCATGTGAATATTTGATCTTGCCATTACCCCTGTGCAAGGGAAAAGCACAATTGACCTGCTGTTCACTCAGAGGTCCATAAGTTCAGGTGAGTGGTTTGCACTTTTGGTGGAGGAGACACATTTATTTGGATTTATGGTGATTGATTTCAGCACTCCATTCACTATACAAGGAATCCTGCTTTCTTTGTAGTTCTTCTGCTCTGGACTGATATATTTCATTTATTTTTTTATTTAATTTACATTTTTTGCATTTTATTTATTTTTTGAGCGCTGCACTGCTCTTTTTACATTGGATCATCATTGCCTTCCTTGTGCTGGAATATCAATTATTGGAGCACCTGAGTGATCGCACTGACAACTGCGACAGAGGGAATCAATAAAGGGTTATCCCTGGAGGTCTCTACAGGACACCATTTACGATCATCTGTATCTCTGCAGAGCCTGTATTGACCCCCCTGAGAAGGGCGCTCACAGGCTAGCTGGTAAACCTCCCCTTACATTCACTGGTGGTGGGTCTTCACAGATTTTGGAATAACATTGAAGTAACACAGGATCACGTCTTCCTCGCGGAATTTTCCCATATGAACTTCATTTACCTTTATTGGACACTATTTTTTGTTACATGTATACTTGTGAATCATTTTGGCAACATGTGATCTATTTCAGCGCTACACATTTTTTTATCCACTGTGCTCTGTGTGCCTCCCTAAGATATACATGTTGCATTTATCCCAGAAGGGATAGTCCTTAATTTACAAAGGAGGAGGGGACGGACCTAGTGGCATTGGAAAAGCTGACAGCCTTGGAAGCTGACTTCACAGAGAACATGGCAGGGTGGGACCCAATCAGTGGTAGAATAGAAGAGGATCCCAGCAGGACAACACTGGATCCGCTGGTTGGGTGTCTATCTGAACTTTGCAGAACACACCACTGTATGTGCTTGTGAAACAGCAAAAAGATAGGATACTTACAATTATAAATATATATAAATTCCCGGTAACGGGATGGGGCATGGGACTTTACGGATGCATGTTGGATAATTCAGGGAATATAGATTCAAATATAAGTCATATTGATGGCTTTGAAACCACAGAAGTCAATCAAAAATTGTGATATTATAAAAATATAAATGTTTAATATTACAATCTATTTTGACAAAAGACTATAAAACATAATCACAAAAAAGAGAAAAGACTAATAACATCATGAAGAAACGTATATACGTGTCCCATGCTGGTAGTCCTACATGTTTTGCCCATTGGGGCTTCTCCAGGGACGCATGAGTATATAAGAAAGTCTAGAATGATCGAGAATTACATAAAAAAACAATTAACAATTAAAGCTATGCCATAATACATAGATCTTTAAGCATAACATAAATAGTCATTGTGTAAAAAGAGGGATAATATAATAGATTAGATAGACATGTAAACAAAAAGCAAAAGACAGGAGAAATTACAGTTTACATCATTAATGTGAACCTTGCATCGGCATAGGACATGTGGGTACCTCTAAGGTGATCATGAATCATCCACTAGTGGCGAGGTGTGTACGGTTCAACTACAGCGGATGATATGCTGTGTTGGGTACAGCGAATGTGGCAACTCAAGTGAACCAAAGTCAGCCTGTGAACCTGTTGTGAGGAATATACAGAGTGGGTCATAGGAAAATATAGATTCCTATGAAGATGGTATAGTGCAAAGCATGATATTAAAGGAAAGTTAGTATATTAGGATATTAAAGTGTTCAACTTGATCCTACAAAGGGACCTTGAGGATCCATGAAATTTTTTTTTGATTATTTGCCGGCAAATAACATTGCCTGCTGTGATTCAATACAGATAATAGAATATTAAGAAAAAGAAGAATATATAAATAACTTGTGTCATACCAATGCTCCTATTCCCTTACACAGAGAAACTGAGCAAAACTTTACATGCTGATGCTGCTGTGACCCACTAATGCCGGGGAGGACAATGAATGATGGTGTAGTCTTCACTGCAGAGTGTTGTGAAGCACTAAAGTAAGGTAGAAGCACAAAAAAAAAAAAAATATATATATATATATATATATATATATATATATATATATATATATATATATATATATATATATATAGCGTTAGACTGACTCACTGGGACAGAATGGACACGATATATCCAATATAAATGGTGTATAAACACCAAAAAGTACCTCTGAATTAGATCGCTCCCAAGTAAGAGGAGGATGGGGTCTGGATTCCTCAATAAGAGGCAGAGAGTGGTATCTGCATTGGAGCAAAAGAAAACACGTGCACACAGAGGTGCATAGGTTATACAGCCTTATCCCAGTGGGTCTGGGATAAGGTATAAAGGTATGTTTGGTTGAAATTACCTGTCTGGAGACTATCCAAATAGAGTTCTCCCCGGAATGGCCCGTGCAGTGTGTAATGCTGACAGGCACTTTATATAATCCTCACTTCTGACGTGGAGACCGTTGTGACTCTTAAGTTGGCGCGGCTTGTGTGACGGAGGAGGTGCGTGTGTAACGCCTACTCCAAATCCCGCTGCGATGCGCGGCATGGAAACACGCCTTAACGGCAGGGCGCGTGTACGATTACTGTACCTCAGTGCTGATTGGCCAAACGCAGGAGTGTCACACGATTAGGGCAAGCACAACACCAAAGCCTCAGTTCTGATTCAGTGCTGAATTGACAGCCTCTGGTGATTGTCCCTGGGCGCCCACTCAGATGGTAAACAGGCAGAATGTGGTCACATAAGGATGAGTAGCACAGAAGATGTTGGATTAGCCAACTAGAGAATGTGTCTCGTGTAGAGAGACACATATAAAGTCCAAAGGGATGCAAATGGACTGTGCGGAATTGGAGGAACCCAATGCGTTCACCTGGGGGCACATACAGTGCTCTATACCTATAGAGGAGAAATGCATAAAGAGACAAAATTAAACAGTAAAGTTACACAGGCAACTGGTTGCCACATAAATAGGAGACCCTACATTTGTCGTCAAAAAAATGAATTAAGTTCAGAAAGTGACACAATTATTGTGTGTTTTTACATAATCATTTACTAGAATATATATGTACATCTTAAATAGATATATTATAACCTAGGTGGGGCTTTCCTGGGGTGGTCAGACGTCCCCCGTCTGCGAATGCTGCAAAGAGGAACAACGAATGACCACAGCCAGGAACGGCCACCAAAGTGATACCGGATATGGCACTGTAACAGCCGAAATGGAAAAGGGGAAAGGGCAAGGGAAGTGATGACTGGAACATAAGAGTGGTATGTATTCCATCTCTCTAAGGAAGTATGTTGAACAGAAGTAGGTATTGATGAAATTATTCACAGGATGAGGCCCAACAGTCCAGATATAGAGGACCATGACAGTTATAGGAAAGGTTTGTAACGAATACTCTCATTCAGGCCTGGATGTTGAGTGGCCTTGAGAGTATATATCCATTTGGCTTCTACCTGAAGAAGGCGTTTATCAACTTCTCCGCCTCTTTCATTCAAAGGAATGTGTTCGAGGGCAAATAAGCCCATCATTTTCAGATTATGACCATGGAAGAGACCCATGTGACGACTGATAGGTGTTTCTAATAATTTTTCCCAAAGCTTTCAGGACAGCACCTTGAGATATCATGATTCCTCCCACTCCTTCAGGAAACACCTTCTTCCAACCTTTTAAAAGAGAAGGCCCCCTCCTTACACTAGTCAGTTTTTGTGTTTCCCCCTCCGGAGGGGACATCTTCTGAGGGAAGGGTCTGATATCTCAGGAGCTCCTGAAAGACGGACTCTTCTCCTACCTTTTTTTTTTTTCATGTATTTTGTCCCGGAGACTGTCCGTTCTCCCGTACCACCCGTGCGGCGGTGATGGCAGTCGGGCTCCCCTCTCCTCCAGTGCTCAGTGGAGCCAGCCTTCGGCGTCCGGGGGGGTGTCTCGTGTAGCGCGGGGTGCCGCCATCTCTGTGTAGCCTGGTCGCCGGAGAGGCGCGTCATTTCCGGCGCGCCAGGAGGGAGGGGTAGGACGGACGCTGGGCCTACTTCCGCTTCCTGGTCCGGCGCAGCGGCGCTATGGGAGTCCGAGAAGCACTATGGATGCCACGGAGTAACGCTGACATTCTGCGATGGAGACTGCAGAGGCATCAGCGGTGGGGACAGGCATGGGCACCAGCAGGACCTCGGCGGGAAGCAGTAATGTGAGTCTGCTTTTTTCCCTAGGGGTGAGGGAATCCCTTTGGTGTTTCTCTCTCTGTCTCCTTGTTTTTTAGTCTCCCCCCCCCCCAGTGGCATGGAGGCCTGTCAGGGCACGGGTTGACACTCTTTCCTTCCTGGTGCACCTAGGTGAGGGGGGTCCCATCTGTCTGAGACCGGGTCTCATTCTGGATTCCCTATTTTTTTTCTTCTCTCCCCTATTCTCCATAGGTCAAGCCTGATGCAAAGAGAAAATGTCCTGCATGCAGGGCAAAAATGGGGGAAAGCTGGAAGAAACCGTGGTGTAAGGCTTGTATTGCGGCCTTAGTACAGGATGAATCAGCCTCAGTCAGAGAGGAGTTGGTCACTTCTGTTAAAAATGAGCTATTGGCCACTTTTCAGTCAGTAAGGGACTCTCTAGCTCCTGCCACCTTTACTCAGCCCTCCACCTTGCAGTCTTCCCAGGAGTCAGTGGCTGTGCCAGTCTCTGTACCCTGGGTCATCGAGGAGCCCCTACCCTACCATCATCCGGGTTTAGGGATAGCCAGCCTCAGGCCCCCTCTAGTGAGGAGTCAGAGACCGAGGAGGAGATGGGGTCTGCCTCAAAATTTAAGTTATCCCTGGAGGAGGTGGACGGTCTTCTCACAGCCATTTATGCTACTTTAGGCCTTAGTGAGGAGAAGAAAAACCTGAGTTTGCACGACCGCATGTACTCTGGTCTCTGCGAAACCCAAAGGGCATACCTTCCCAGTCCATTCGGTTATCTCTGAGGCTATATTGAGGGAATGGCAGGATCCAGAGAAGAAACCTTTTTTCTCTAAATCCCACGAAAGACGTTTTCCTTTCGGAGAAGATCCATCAGCTGTTTGGAACAAGGTTCCTAAGCTCGATGCAGCTTTTTCCCAGGTATCGCGATCCACAGACTTATCCTTTTGAGGATATGGGTTCTCTGAGGGATCCTATGGATAGGCGCATGGATCTTCTCCTTAAGAAAGCCTGGCACTCAATTCTGATTAACCTGAAGCCTGCTATGGCTACCACCTGCGTGGCCCTCAACTTGGAGTTTTGGGTAGATCAGCTTAAATCTCATATTGAGGCAGATTCCCCGAAACAAGACATTTTGGATTCCTTCTCTACCATTTCTGCAGCCGTAGCTTATATGGCGGATGCCACGGCTGAGGCGATTAAAATGTCCGCCAGATCTGCTGCCTTAGCCAACTCAGCCAGGAGGGCTCTATGGCTCAAAACCTGACCGGGCGATACAGCTTCTAAAAGTAAGCTGTGTGGAATCCCATTTTCAGGTGATCTTCTCTTCGGGCCTGAACTGGATAGTATCCTGGACAGGACGGCAGACAAGAAGAAGGCCTTCCCGGTGGAGGGAAAGAAATCCCCCCCCCCCAAACATTTTTTTCGGGGCCCATAAGCAGCAGGACAAGGGAAAAAGACCGCAGGGAAAGAAAAATTGGTCGGCGCAGAAGGGCAAAGGAAAGGGAGTCCTTTTCCATCCTCCTGCGCAAACCAGTAAACCGCAATGACTCGGCCCTAAGGGTAGGCGGAAGGTTGCAAAATTTCCTTCCGCAGTGGTCAGTAGTATCAAGCAAACCAGTACATACTGACCACCCTAGCCCGAGGATACGCAATAGAATTCTCGGAGGCCCCACCAATGAGATTTCTGGTTACTCAGGCCCCAAGAGATCCAGAAAAATCCTTAGCTCTGAGGTCTTCTCTGTCGGAGCTTCTACAGCAGGGAGTGCTGGTCCGGGTTCCCCTAGCAGAGCAGGGCAGAGGGTTTTATTCCCATGTCTTTTTAGTAAAAAAAGCCCACAGGGAAATTCAGGCTGATCCTGAACTTAAAACCTTTAAACAGATGTGTCAGGTACAAAAAATTTGAAATGGATTCGATTTTCTCAATCGGGAATCTCTTGACGCCAGATTGTTTCATGGCGTCGATAGACCTGAGAGATGCGTACCTACACGTCCCTATTTCTCCACAGTCCCAGAAGTTTCTCAGACTAGCGGTAGAGATGGGGGGGGGTATTGTTCAGCATTTTCAGTATAGGGCCCTCCCTTTCGGGCTTTCGTCATCACCTCGGATCTTTACCAAGGTTCTGGCCGAGGCCTTAGCCCCGTTGCGTCTACAAGGGATAGCAGTCATTCCCTACCTGGACGACCTCCTCTTCTTTGCTCCCTCAGAGGAGAAGTTGTTGGAGGATCTATCTCAGGCACAAACTCACTTGGAATCCCTAGGCTGGATCTTAAATCTTCAGAAATCCATCCTAGTTCCCCCCCAGGAAATTCATTTTCTGGGATACCAGGTGAATTTGCGAAGCCAGAGAATTTTTCTCCCTTTAGAGAAAGCAACCAAAGTCCTGGACACTGTCCGGTTGCTACAGTCCCATCAGTCTTTGACGATCAGGCAGGTGATGGCGGCACTGGGAATTTTGACTTCTACCATGCCGGCCGTCCAGTGGGCGAGATTGCATTTCAGGCCCCTGCAAGCTTTTCTCTTGAGAACATGGGATCACAAGCCCAGTTCGCTGGATGCCCAGGTGAGGATTCCAGCCAGGGTAAAGAGATACCTTTTACTGGTGGAAAAGCCAGCGAGTGCTTGCAGAGGGTCTGGAATGGTCATTCCCAGTAGGAATGAGGCTTACCACGGATGCAGCGCCTGGGGGTGGGGAGCCCACTTAGAGGAGAGGTTCACTCAGGGAAGGTGGCTAAAAAAAGGAATCCCTGCGTTCCTCAAATTGGAGGGAATTGAAAACGGTTGCCCTGGCCCTAGTGGAGTTTGCTCCATTTCTCGGGGGTCACCATGTTCAAGTCCTGACGGACAATGCTATGACTGTAGCATACTTAAACAGACAGGGGGGTACGAGGAGCCGGTCTCTCCAGTCCCTTGCCGCAGAGATTCTGTCCTGGGTAGAAAGCAATTTGCTCTCCTTGACGGCCTTCCACCTAAAGGGGTCCTTAAATACGGTGGCGGAATTTTTGAGCAGACACCAGATTCGGGAATCAGAGTGGTCCCTAAATCCGAAGTTCTTTTTAGAGATCTCCCACAAGTTCGCCCAGTGGTGGATTTGTTTGCCTCGAGGGAGAACTCCCAGGTAGGAAAATTATTTTCTCTGAGCCGGGGGGATGGGTCCCTAGGGGTAGATGCCCTGGCGCACCCCTGGGAATTTCGCCTCTGCTTTGCCTTCCCCCTGTTTCAATTAATTCCCCTAGTTCTGAGGAAAGTTCAAAGAGAAAAAGTTCCGGTCACTCTCATTGCCCCGTTTTGGCCCAGGAGAGCATGGTTTGCGACGCTCCTGGCCATGTCAGCCGAACCATGTTGGCACCTGCCTCTCAGGCAGGATCTTCTTACACAGGGCCCGATTTCTCATCCAGAAGTGGCTTTCCTTAGCAGCGTGGCTTCTGAAGGGGAAATCCCTAAAAGGAAAGGGGTTTTCTGACCGCCTGGTTTCCACCTTGCTCAATAGCAGGAAGAAACTAACCCGAGCCATTTACACCAAGGTCTGGAAGGTTTTTTCTACTTGGTGTAGTTCATCAGGTCAGGACTCTAAAGAATTGAAGTCCATATTGGAATTTTTACAGGTAGGGGCTGATAAGGGTTTAGCTGTCAGCACCCTAAAAGTACAGGTGTCCGCGCTTGCAGTATTTTTGGAGAGGTCTGTGGCCACAGAGCCTTTGGTGGTTAGGTTTTTTAGGTCTCTCTTGAGATCTAGACCACTAAGGTTAAAGGGTTTCTTGAAGTGGGAGCTCTCAGTGGTTCTGAGATCTCTGCCAAACAAACCTTTTGAACCCTTAGGGGAAGCATCGCTTAGAAACCTTACCTTTTAAAACTTTATTTTTAATCGCTATAACCTCAGCACGTAGGATCAGCGAGTTGCAGGCCCTGTCAGTGAAGGAGCTTTATTTATGTTTATTTTCGAATAGGGTAGTGCTTAAAACTAACCCAACGTTTTTGCCTAAGGTAGCTTCTAATGCCAATCGTTTGCAAGACATTGTGCTTCCCACTTTCTGTTCTTATCCTTCGGGAGAAAAAGAGTTATTTTTTCACATGTTAGATGTCAGACGGGCCTTGTTATGTTATTTGGAAATAACAAGTTCATTCAGATTCTTTGTTTGTCCTTTTTGGGGGTAACAAGAAAGGTCCGCAGGCATCTAGGGGGACCCTAGCTAGATGGCTGAAACTGGCCATCCGGGAGGCCTATTTGCAGGCAGGCCTGATCCCGCCAGAAGGGATCCGTGCCCATTCGACCAGAGCTCTCGCAACTTCATGAGCAGAAAGAGCTGGTGCCACTCCGGAGCAAATCTGCAGGGCAGCGACGTGGTTAAGTTTTCACACGTTTGTGCGACACCAGGGATCGACAAATCCCGGGCGCCAGGTCGCCATGGCGAATAGAAATAGTGTCCTGGCGACTTGGCTTGGAAGGTGGGCAAAAAAAATTTTTTTTATTTTTTTTTTGTGAGCTGGCACCATCTGGTGGTGAGCCGTTGGTATTACAAGTTATTACCACCATATGCGAGCTGGCGCCATCTGGTGGTGGCCGTTGGTATTACAAGTTAAGCATTACAAGTTAAACAGCAATTCTAATGTCATTTTTCACTATTTTCACTGCCATCTTCTTCCCTCTAATTAGAACCCCCGAACATTATATATATTTTTTATCCTAACACCCTAGAGAATAAAATGGCGATTGTTGCAATACTTTCTGTCACGCCGTATTTGCGCAGCGGTCTTACAAGCGCACTTTTTTTGGAAAAAATTACACTTTTTTTAATTAAAAAATAAGACAACAGTAAAGTTATCCCCATTTTTTTTTATATTATGAAAGATAATGTTACGCCAAGTAAATTGATACCCAACATGTCAAGCTTTAAAATTGCGTCCGCTCGTGGAATGCCGACAAACTTTTACCCTTTAAAATCTCCATAGGCGACGTTTAAAAAAATCTACAGGTTGCATGTTTTGAGTTACAGAGGGGGTCTAGGGCTAGAATTATTGCTCTCGCTCTACCAATCGCGGCGATACCTCACATGTGTGGTTTGAACACCGTTTACATATGCGGGCGCTGCTCATGTATGCGTTCGCTTCTGCGCGCAAGCTCGTCGGGACGGGATGCTTTTTCTGGCTCCTAACTTTTTTAGCTGGCTCCTAGATTCCAAGCAAATTTGTCAACCCCTGTGCGACACTATAGGTTGGACCTCGCCTCGGCCAGTGACCAGGCTTTTGGCAGGAAGGTCTTAAAAGCTGTCGTCCCGCCCTAAGGTAAGGTAGTAAGTCTCTGTTATCCTCTCAAGGTGCTGTCCTGAAAGACGCTTTGGGAAAATTCAAGTTAGTCTTACCGGTAACTTGTTTTCCAGAAGTCTTTCAGGACAGCAACGACCCGCCCTATTATTTTTTGGATGTATTATGCTGTGACTAACGTATGTGTTTATGTGTTCCAGCCGGGGCCGGAGGTTTCTCTATGACAACTGACTAGTGTAGGAGGGGCCTCCTCTTGTAAAAGGTTGGAAGAAGGTGTTTCCTGAAGGAGTGGGAGGAATCATGATATCTCAAGGTGCTGTCCTGAAAGACTTCTGGAAAACAAGTTACCGGTAAGACTAACTTGAATTTTTCGATACGGCTGACACATGATCGCGTATACGGCAGAAAAAAATCTTCTTAGTCTTCCCTATGTAGAAGGCTCCACAACTACATCGCATCATGTCTGAACCTTGGTCTGCAGATGTCTCCATTTGGCAGACCAATGCTAGGGCCTTTAATAATAAACCTGCAAAAATTGCATTTGGTACAAGGAAAAGTACCTGTTTGTGTTGGTCTGGGGATTGTCTGAGTTGCATAGTGGCTTGATACGGCACTATTGCGTATAGAGCGAGATCGCTTGAAAGTGATTTCAGGATAAGTGTTGATAAATCTGCTAATTTTATCGTCTGACGTTAATGGGTACCAGAATTGATTATACATTTTTCTAATCTTGGTATGTTGCCTATTGTATCGGGTGATTACCCTGGTAGTATTCGAGTTCTTTTTCGTTTTGGGCGCATAGAGTAATGCATTCCTATCCTGTGCATTTGCATTATTAAAGGCCTTACGTAGGCAACTTTTGGTATAGCCTCTAGCTCTGAGACGAGCATAAAGCTGTTTAGATTCATTCAGAAAATCTTGCCCCTGCGAGCAGTTTCGTCTAAGTCTCAGATACTGGCTATAAGGAATGCTGGTGACTAAGGACTTAGGGTGTGAGCTGGATGCATGTAACAAACTGTTACCCACTGTGGGTTTGCTGTACAATGTTGAACAGAGATTACCTCTTGTGTCAACATACAGTTCCACATCCAGGAATGTAATCCTCTCCAAACTACAATTATGCATGAATTTCTAAATTGAACGCATTGACTTGTAATTTATCCAAAAAGATATTTAAACTTTCCTTTGATCCTGCCCAAATTATAAAGACATCGTCAATATATCTGCCATGTCAATACATGCTCAAGCGATATATCATTTCTCTCTCCCCTGAAAAGGTCACGCTCCCACCCCCCCAGGTACAGGTTGGCAAATGAGGGGGGCGCAGCCCGCCCCCATAGCCACACCCTGCACCTGGAGGTAGTGGGAGAGCTTGAAGAGGAAGATGTTACTAGTCAAGATAAATTCTAGCATCTCGACAATTAAATTATTGTACTTGCGTGAATCCTTGTCGCACTCACTGAGGAAGCTCCTGATAACTTGTATGCCCTGTAAGTGGGGGATAGAGTTATACAGGGCTTCAATACCTATGGCAACCAGCCAAGCGTTTTTAGGTATTAGTAGGCCATCTGTCATCTTTAAAAGTTCAATGGTATCCTTTACGTGTGAGAAAAGACCTTGTATGTGGGGGTAGAGGTATTCGTCTATAATTCTGCTGATGTTTTCTGTCAATGAACCACACCTAGGGTCGTCCTGGGGGTGGCATGACTCCTTTATGCACCTTTGGAAGTGCGTAGAAGGTGGGGGCTGTGGGGTGTTCAATGTTCAAAAACTGTAAGGTGTTATCGTCTATGGTGCCTGTTCTGTGTGCCTGGTTGAGGATCTCACGATATTGCCCAATGCTGCGGGCAACAAAGGGGGCCGGGACCAGTTTATACCAATCTTTGTTTTTAAGAATGTCGTGGCACATTGTTTCATAGCCTATTCTGCTCAAAATGACGACATTACCACCCTTGTCTGAGGGCTTAACTACTATGTCGTCATTATTGCGCAGATCATTGATGGCTTTTTTCACAATAGGACTGATGTTAGGAGGGTGTTTTCAATTGCTTTAGTAACCTGTAGTACGAAAGCCCATATATTGGGGTTGCCCTGTAGGACAGAAAATGATCGTGACTTAGGTTTCTAGGTTTTGGGGGTCACATAGATGGGTTATGGGATCTAGATTGAACGGAAGCCCCAGGCACCACTCCTGGTATCTGGAAGGTCCATCCCTCTTCTTCAGGATTACTCTCATCCCAGAGAGACATGAGATACTGTAAGGCCTGTAATTCCTGTATGAAAACTTGATCAATATTAGAGTTGTCATTTTACTGACAATGTATTGATGTCTTGTTGCTTATCGTATACAATCTTATACATAAGTCGCCTAGCAAAGAGATGGAGGTCTTTAATTCAAATTGATCAGCTTCTCCATCTGGGCAGAAGGAGAGGCCTAATTGTAATACTATTTCTTGTTCTTTGGAGAGTGTATAGGTAGAGAGATTGATAATGTTATTAATGTCCCGACCTTCATTATCAAAATGATCGGGACTTATTCTTTTGATTCCTGTGTAGTATTACAGGGCGTTATATTTGATTTACGTTCCATTGTAAAGATAGGTGCTGTTCGTATGTCTCCAAGGGTGTTGGAGCTAGATGTATTAGGCTCTTGTGAAGATTGATGCAACAAAGGAGGTGCCGGTGTGGACACTGTGGTCACTCCGGGTGTCAGTGATGACAATATGACCAAAGTATTGCTATGTATACTGGTAGTATTGGCACTAGAGGGTTGTGATCTCCGCGTTCTTTGAGGGCGTGGATGTTTATCCTTAAGAGGAAATTGTAATCTAGAGACCTCTTGCAAACTGCTATCCATGTCATTTTTGCATTTTTTTGTCCTTTTCGGTCCGACGGCCTATAGGAACATAGGACGCTGATGACATGGATAAGGTGTCTGATTCTCTTCTATCAGTCTCTCTAGAGGAAGGTTCTTTATTCTCAAATGTCTTTTTAGTGTTATTGCGTGGTTGATTAGTATCAGTCCATTTATAAGCTTGGGCATTATTATATGCCCGCTTATCTCTTTGAAATTTGGTTTCTTTGGTTTTAATTATGGTCATCGCATATTTTGTCAGGTGATCTTTTAATTGTTTCTCACAGGTATTATACCCCGGATATGTGGCCACATTACCATTGTTTACTTGCCATTCTTTTATTTCTACATCTACCTGCTTGATGTCTTGTACATATTGGTCACATAAAATTTGCATCATTTGAATGGAGCAAGCTTGTAGGTTTGCTTCCCATGCTTCTTTGATCTTGGTTTCTACTTTCCTGACATTGAGAAAGATCTGTATCCGTAACCCCCAAGGCACTATTTTATTGGCTATGTATTGCTCAAAAAAAGCTCTGTGCCAAAAGAGTCTAGTTTTTTTTCTCAACTAGGCATTGAAGTCCCAAGAAGAGATGCTTCATCCTTGGTTCTGGACTTCTCACATCTGCTACAAAACCCTCCCATTCCTTGCCGCAGTATCCTGCCCTGTCGGCAACAGGCCTATACTTGGTAATGGTTAATTATCTAAATTGTCCCATCCAGGGGTATCAAAAAACTCAGTGTGCTCCGCAAGGAAGCACAATGACATAAACCAGAAAACAAAAAAGAAAAAATAATTGCTATCCTACAGATAGTATATTAACAATAATTAACCTGAAGATATGGTCATTCTGGGTAGGCACAAGACCAATTCTCAGGTTCTTAAATATCACAATGACTTTGGTGGTTGCAAAGCAGAAACATAAAGTATAAATTTATAAACATATAACATATACGCGGTAAAGCCTCCTACCCAAAGATTTTGGCCCAGAAGAGACTGAGAGACTTGGGGACAAAATGGCATTGAGATAATGTAATGTAATGTAATTCTACATCCCTTCTGCCCCGCCCCCCTCCTCTTGTTGCTGTGTTTAATTGTGTTGGGTCATGGCACGTAGACAAAGGTCTGGAGACCCCTCCCAGCAGGGGATGTGTAAGGAGGGGCTGCCTGCTTATCCCTTGGTGTATATTTAAACAACTACAGTTGAAACACAAGTGTTGAGTTTCCATTGGTTCTTCCTTGTCCCCTACCCCCTCTATGACAAGGCTAAGGGGAGTGTCCCTAACTGTGTTTAAAAGTGTATTTCTTGATCATACATCATGGGACACAGAGCCTTAATTACTTAATTGGTTATGTAGTCACCACAGGTGATTGGACACTGGCAAACCCAATTAAAATTGAGTTCCTCCCCTATATAACCCCTCCCAAATGGAGAGTACCTCAGTTTTTTACCAGTGTTTAAGGTGGTTGGTCACGTTCAACATGTGCTAAGAATAAAAATGCTCTTTTGATGGTTTGGCTGCGGAGACCTAGGAGCTATAACCAGATCCATACCTCGGTCCGATATCAAAAGCCTAAGATGGTTGGGTACTAATACATCTGTGGCACGAAAAAGTTTCTGGCAGAGTTTTCTACAGGTCCAGGTATGAGGATTTCTCTAATGGAATCCTTTGATAAACCTGAAGGTTGACACAACTTGCCCGCCGTGATGGGTGAAAGCTGGAACTACTTTTAGTAGCTTTCCTGCAGCGTGGATAAGGTAAGAGGATAATTTTTTTTATTTTATTTACATCTTCTGTGAGTAAGATGTCTTTCTTGGTTTTCACCACTGGAGAGAGTAAGTGCAAACCTGGTGTTTTTCTTACATAAGCCATCTAGGATACAAGCTCAGTGAAGTCGGTCAAATTTAAACACCACCCGCCTCCTTCCACTGCAGACTCTGCCACAATAATGCATACAGGGGTCCACAATGATGTCCCCAGTAATCTCTCCCCCCCACTTTTCCTCATCTCCTGGGTGCCGCATAATAGGGCGCTTGTAGGAGCACCTATCACCGCAGTGCGGGATACTCAATTTTTTTATTTTTTATAAATCTCTTTATTAATTTTCATTTCAATTCATTACAAAACAGTCATCTGACATACTTATATTCTATCCTTCAGTTACAAAACATTTCATTCCCTACTCTAATTAATAAAAAAAAAACAGTCTCAACATATTATCTTTAACAACCTATATTTGAAAGTATATAAGAGGCCCCATGGTCCTGAGCTCCTATCTTACTCTTTAATGCCTTTGTCCCTTAGTCTTCTTCTCTTGAGTTAAAATTTAATGACTTCTACTCCTTTTCCCAACCTATCCAGATTAACTTAGTGTGAGAGGATGGAGGAAAGTACCCCTAAGAAGGTAGGAGACACCGGGTAAAGGGGGAGAGAGAAAGAGAGGAAAAAAAGGGGAGGAGGGGGATCTAAAGATTGATGTTGGTATTGGAAATAAAAAACTATTATTTAAAACGTGTACCAAATTAGCCTAGTTTAGGGCTTCATTTAGAGGGGCTGAAACTACCGCCCCATACGCACCCCCGTGCCCCACTCACTAAAGTGCAGATTCTAAAGGTAGAGAGAGAAAAGAGAAAAAAATAAAATAAAAACGGGGAGGGGAGTTAATACGTGATGTTAGTGATGTCCCATAACCTTATATACAATATCCCCATAATTATTCGTGTATTGGTATTAATTGTATAGTGCCAAATAAACTTTGGCCTCTCCAAGTGTGTAATATGCATGAAAAAAAAGGGGGTGATTCATATTTACCCAATATAGGGCGTTATTTAAGGGGGGCTAAGACAACAACCCCGTATGGACCCCCACATCTCGCTCTCAAAAGTGCCAGTGCATTCAAAACTCCAACTGCAAAAAAAAAAGTTGTAGTAACCCCCCCCCCCTTAATGAGAGGGGTATATAAAATTTTAGTCCCATATAGGCCTATAACCTGCTGCCCCGATACGCCCCCTTACCCCAAAAGTGCATTATGGCTAAAGCACAAGAAAGAAAGAGAGAGAAAAAAAAAAGAAAAAAGGAGGGGGTCATTGTTCCCCTCTTACTCCCACCCTCCTACCGACCCAGGGTGTCCATAAAAATTCTTGTCTTCCTGAACTCCCTCCATCCTCTCCATATCTCTTCATATTTAGGTCTACATCCATTCTGGATTGACAATAGTTCCTCCATTTCCCCCATCCTGCCCACCTCCCTAAGCCATTCCCCCACTGATGGAGCATTTTCTTTCTTCCAATTCTTTGGTATTATTGCCTTTGCTTCATTCAGCAGGTAGGGGATCAGAGACATTCTATATTTTTTCCTTGAAGTCCCTGTGTTATGGAACAAACAAACCCATGGATCCCATATCACCTCAGTCCCACTTATCCTTTTTATCAGACCTAGAACTTCTTTCCAAAAGTTCTGTATCAGCGGACATTGCCACCAGATGTGAGCGTGAGTTCCCTCAAGCCCACATCCTCGCCAACATATTGGTGACGTCTCGCTATTCATTCTGTGAAGTCTTGGTGGGACAAAGTACCATCTAGTCAGGAGCTTGTAGTTCATCTCTATAATTTTATTGTCTATAGAGGTAGAGTGGACATAGTCCAAGATCTGTCTCTTCTTATCGTCTGATATATTTTGTTTTAATTCCACTTCCCAGGCCCTTACAGATTTAAACTTCTCCACGCCCCCCCGTTGAGTCAATATGCTGTATATGTTAGATATCCCTTGTCTACTCGAGCCGCTCTGGTCTATGAGTCTTTCCCAAGGGTTCAGCTCGTTCGAAGACCGTATCGGCTTTGGTAGAGATTGGACAAAATGTTGGACTTGTCGATACCTCCAGTCATCTCCATCCGCAACACCACACCTTTCTTGTATATCTCTCAGAGGGCTCAGGGTATCACCCTTCATTATGTCTTTTATTTTCAACTCGCCCGTCCTTGCCCATCTCAGGAAACGGCCCCCCTCCTTGCCCGGCAGGAAGTAGTCCGTGCCCGTGAGGGGCAGTTGAGGGCTATTATACAGCCATCTTTTAATTTTACATATTCTGTCCCAAACTCTAAATGTTTCTTTGGTTATTGATGGGATGTCCCCTAGGAGACATCTGTATTGTTTTGGGACCCATATTCTTGTACCCAGATGTTTACCACTCAGGTTCTCCTCAATGCCTACCCATTTTTTCCTTAGTCCCTCCTCCTGAAACCAGTCGGTTATCCTTTTTAGTACCGCTGCTTAGTAATATCTCTTGAAGTCTGGTAGTTGTATTCCTCCTTCATCTCTGGGCCTATACAGAGTCTCCGCGGAAATACGGGATTTCTTATTTTTCCTTATGTATCCCCTTATTATTTTCCCCAGTGTTGTAAAGTAAGCTTCCAGAATTTTAACTGGGAGTACTTGAAAAATATACAAGATTTTGGGTAAAATCATCATTTTGATAATGTTTATTCTCCCAAACCAAGATATCATATCAGTCCGATAACCTTTGAGTTCTCCTTTGATTTTATTTAATAAGGAGATATGCGCCACCTGGTCTGGCTAAATCTTCTGACCAATCTTCTAAGGTGGGTTTGCAAAGTATTTTTCTCAGGGTACAAGATAGTTTCTGAGACGGCGTGGAATCGCTATTGTGGCCTACCTGGACGATCTTTTTCCGAGAGCCTCTTCAAGCTCAGAATTAGAGGAAGATGTGTCTATAACCTGTCGGACCCTCCGAGAATTTGGTTGGGTGCTGAACGTTCAGAAGTCGCTGTTGGTACCGTCTCGGCGCCTAGAATACCTGGGGTTGATTCTGGACTCCTCAGAGGCGAGAGTTTTTCTCCCTGTTTAAAAGCTGCAGACTCTGCAGGCTGTGGTGCAGCTATTGACGTTCCAAAAATGGTCGTCGCTCCGCTTTTGCATGCGAGTCCTGGGTCTCATGGTAGCCTCCTTCAAAGCGGTTCCATATGCTCAATTCCACACTTGAGTGCTATAGAGGGAAATTCTGTCACGTTGGGACAAGTGCCCATTGTCCCTGGATTGTCAAATCTGGGCGAGACACCTGGTCAGGGCCTCCCTGGTTTGGTGGCTAACTTCCCCGACCCTTCGGTCAGAAAAGTCGTTCGTTCCTTTTCACTGGACGGTGATCACGACGGACGCCAGCCTAACCGGTTGGGGGGAGTCTGGGGGGTTCAGTCGGCTCGGGTTTGCTGGATTTAAGAAGAATCCCACCTGCCGATCAGTGTTCTGGAACTTCGGGCAATCGGGCTGTGCCTCTACAAGTGGTCTTGGAGGCTACAAGGGCGTCCGGTCAGGATCCAGTCGGACAACGCCACGGCGGTGGCGTATGTCAACCATCAAGGAGGAACAAGAAGCTCGGCTGCGGCGGCGGAGGTCGCTCACATCCTGAGGTGGGCAGTACGGAGCATGCCGCTATATCGGCCGTGCACATTCCGGGTGTAGAAAACTGGTAAGTCGCCAGACGCTGGACCAAGGAGAAAGGTCACTACATCCAGAGGTGTTTCAGCTCCTGTGTCTGAGATTTGGCACGCCAGACGTGGATCTCCTGGCACTGTGGCTCAATCGGAAGGTGTTGAGGTTCGTGGCCAGATCAAACGACCCATGGGCGGACGTGACAGACGCGTTGGTGGCACTGTGGGGTCAGTATCGGCTAATTTATGCCTTCCCTCCTCCTAAAGCTTCTTCCCCATCTGCTTCGCAGAGTGGAGGCCGAACGATCCTAATTGCTCCAGATTGGCCTTGGTGTCCCTGGTACGCCGACCGAGTGCGTCTGGTAGCAGATGTTCCTTGGCGTCTGACAATGCAAGAGGATCTTCTGTCGCAAGGTCCCATACTAAATCCTGCTTTACAATCGCTGGCTTTAACGGCATGGCTATTGAAAGCCAGGTACTAAGGGATCGAGGCCTGTCGGATTTGGTAATCTCTACCATGCTAAGGGCACGGAAGTTGTCCTCTCGGAAGATTTACCATTGCACGTGGAAGGCCTACATCTCTATGTGTGAGGAGATGAAGTGGCATCTGCGTGCATATTTGGTTTCCAGGGATCTGCTGTTTCTACAGCGTGGTGTGGACCAAAAACCTGCCTTAAGTACAATTAAGGGGAAGACTTCAGCACTCGCTGGTGAGTACGTTTGTGCAGGGGGTTCGACATGTGGCCCCTCCGGTACGTCCTCCACTACCTCCATGGGACTTGAATCTGGTCCTCTCAGTACTTCAAGGACCACCGTTTGAGAACATTAGAGAGATTCCCTTATTGACTCTCTCCCAAAAGGTGGCCTTTTTGGTGGCTATTACATCAGACGGGTTTCTGGCGGCCTTGTCATGCAAGGTTCCCTATTTGATTTTTCACAAGGACAAGGTGGTGCTGCATCCGCAGCCATGGTTTCTTCCTAAGGTCGTTTCGGCATTTCACCTCAATAAGGACATTGTACTTCCGTCTTTGTGTCCTCGTCCGTCGCATCCTAAAGAGGCTTTATTGCATTCCTTTGATGTTGTCTGAGCTCTGTGGGGGTAATTGTCTGCTACGGCACCCTTCTGGTGGTCGGACTCACTGTTTGTTTCAGTGGTCGGTCCCAAGAAGGGTCTGGCGGTCTCGTCGGCCACCATCTTTAGGTGGATCAGACAGATCGTGATTCAGGTCTATGCCCTAAAAGGGCGGGCGCCTCCCTTCCCAGTCACGGCGCATTCGACCAGGGCAATAGGTGCCTCTTGGGCTTTTCGACATCAAGCGTCTGTTTCCCAGGTGTGTAAGGTGGCGACCTGGTCGTCCGTTCACACCTTCACTAAATTTTACAAGGTTGATGCGAGTGCATCTTCGGATGCTTGCTTCGGCTGCAAAGTTTTGCAGACAGCTGTTTAAAAGTTGCAACTCCTCCGTTGAGGAGCTCTGGTTGTTTTGGGTGAAGATTGTTTAATGATGTTTTTTCCCACCCCTTGTTTTTGACACTGCTCGGGGATGTCCCTACTATCCGTCCATGAACGGAAGAGAAAATAGGATTTTTGTATTCACTGTAAAATCCTTTTCTCTGAGTTAATGGATAGACACAGCACCCACCCCTCCTTTTCTATGTTTGTACTGCTTTTTGACAAATTGAGCTGCTGCATTCAGGGAGAGGGGTTGTACCTATAGGGGACCGCCACCTGGGCGGTACTGTACAATTTTTTATGATGTGTGTTTAACACTTAACATGCTGTTTCTGCCTAGTCAATCAAAAATCCTATTTTTTGTGTATTGTAAGACTATATAGCACAACAGTGATTGATTGCATTTGTATTTGTGGATAGTACCTTTGCTTTGCAGAGAAGAGGATCAAGGGCTAGTAAAACGGGCACCAGAAAATCCCTGCGTACGGCTAAGGATTCTGAGCTTGGCTGCAGTTTACCATTCCCTTCTGTCAGCCTGATAGCAGCCTCACAGGAGGAGCCCCTGTCTGGTTTTGCAGCTTCTCCTATGGCAGCTTCTGTATACGTCACTGAGGACACATTTAAGGTTTCTTTGGATGGCTTAGAAGAAAGGATTGCTACTATTATTGCAACCTCTTTGAAAGGTAGCAGAAACCAGGGTAGATCCCCTTCATCTGCTCTTGCTCTCTCTTCAGATGAGCCTTCTGAGGGTGAAAAAATCTCTCTCTGGAGATGATCATGTGCAGTCTGAGGATGAGAGGATTCCTGCTACTTCTCAGTTGCTAAAGATGCAGGTGCAATATTATGCAGAGAAGGTGCGTGCCACTTACAAATTGCCTCCTGTTGAAGTTTCTAGGCCCTCTGTTTCCTCTTTGGGATCTCGGAAATCCCTACAGGCTGCATGCGCCTTTCCAGTTCATCCCTTGCTGGATAAACTGATGTATGATGACTGGTTTCACCCAGATAAAGTTTTCTCCTAGGCAGTTTTCCCTCCTTTATCCTATGGAGGAAGGTTTCACTAAGAAATGGGGGGTACCTGCTATTGGTGCAGCTATTTCTTCTGCAAACAAAAACCTGACCTGTCCTATAGACAATGCGCAGGGTTTTAAGGATCCAACTGATAAAAAGCTGGAGTCCCTATTAAAAGCCTCCTCTTCTCAGGTCTCCACAACAGGCTTTCTTGGGACGCTCAGTAGATGGTACTCAAAGACGAGCGGGGAAGCTTATAGCTTTTATTTTTACAGCAAACTTTCATGGATTATGGTAAATGAACGTTAAGCGGCGATTCTTTTGGATAAACAAGCCAAATTTGATATGGTGTGGGAACCCTGGATCAAATATTTTTCTGACCCCCTGTGAATAGCAGGGGTCCTGGTTTGACCGGGACTTGGGGTGCTGATTCTCTGGTTCTCTGCCGACTTCTCCTATCCTCTGTTCTACTTCCTATTTTTCTTCTTTTCTGGATTCTTTTCCTTTTTACTCTCTCCCAATTCTCAGAGGAGAGAGAGATAGTTTTGTTTGTGTATTATTGAAGGTATTCGACAATGTTTAAGTTAGTAGATGTAGTAAATATGATCCCTTTTGAAGGTTTGGGATACCAGGGGATGCTACAAATTTTGGCTCTTGTGTCTAAATCTAAGCATTTGAATGGGGACAAGGTTTAGTGATGGTCCTGTGGGATAAGTGATGTAAATGTCTTTTCTTTTTTTGAAATACTTGTGCTGCATTGTCATACCTTTTTTGTCTGTTATAATTATTTTTATTATTTGTGGAAAAATTTCTTAATAAAAATGATTGTTAAAAAAAAAAAAAAAAAAAAGCCTCCGCTTCCATGGCTGGGGCTGTAGTACAACCTGCAGTTGTAGCCATTGGTGTATGTCAGTTCCTCAAGGAACAAATGAAGCAGATGATTAACCTCCTCCCTACAGAGGAGATTGAGGTTTATGAGGACCTTTCTAAGGCCTTGAGTTTTGCGATTGATGCGATTATGGACTCTGTTCAGCAAGCATCCCGCTTGAATCTCCTGCAGGTACACATGTGCAGGTCACTTTGGTTAAAACATTGGGAGGCCAAGGTTTCTTGCAAGAAATACTTGGCAGCATTCCTCTTTGGGGGAGAATGCCTGTTTGGGGATGACCTGGATAAATACATCCAAAAGATTACCAGAGGCAAGTCTACTCTATTGCCGGTTAAGAAGGAGTAGTAAGCGTTCCTCATTTAAACGTACTCTTTCTCCAGCCCCTGAAACCTCATTCTCCAGGCAGTGGCGACGGCCTCCCCAGTTTAACACTAGGGGAAAAGCCGAAGGCCAAGCCCAAGGGCAGAAAGGGACTTGGGGTTCAAAGTCTTCCCTATGAAGGGATGCCCCCGCTCGGCCGAGTGGGGGGAAGGCTGCTGCAATGTGAATCATATCCTGGCCTGGGCAGAAAGGCATATTCCTAAGAGGGACAGAACACATGGAGTGGAGAAAATATGCTGCTCACCCCGGTATATGCAATAGAGAGATGTTTCCCAATTTGGGTTTTTTTGGCAGCTCAGATAGAAAATGTAGTAAAAAATATATATTTATTCACATATGTCAAAATTATCAAAAAAGGGAAGAGGAAGTGGAATACATAAATAGAAAATGAGTTGCGGCATAGCAAGGAGACATAACTTACATATAATGTGTGACAGTACACAAGAGAGCATTTATATAGCTAATAAAATGTGTTGCATGTATAAACAGTTCTAACGCATTTCGACCCTAGTGGTCTTCTTCAGAGGTTTATTGTGTTGTGACGTTAGTGAAATGCAGGAAAGGTCTCGATGTGATTGCGCTATAGCGGATAGGGGTATCCAACAGTCCTCCCAAGGATCGCTCCAATTCTCGGGACTCATACACAGATGTCCGCGCCAGATGGCAGGATCCCGTGTGACACAACAGGGGGTCACCCCCTATGAACGGAACCCAAATGGGACAGATCGGCAAGGGGGGAAGGAAAACAATACGGAAAAAGGAAAGGAAAAACGACCTGCAACGGAATAATACATATTGTAAATATGAGGCTCTGTATGTTTGTACATACATAAAAAGTGCCTATAGATTGGTTGGATAAAGGTGCCATGGGATGTGGGCCCTAAAGGTAGTAGGTTGTAGAAAAGTGGTGAAAAAGGTATTGGGTAAGGGAGCCTCCCTGATGTAACAAGGTGTATAGGACATATCGCTCCAAGGAGGGGAGAAAAAGAAGAGAAAGAGGGGTGGGGGAACATGTGAAACCACAAAGACTGTGGGAAAAATTGGTGAGTGGAGTGGGAGGACGACAGCGAAGGTGGAAAAAGAAAAAAGAGAAGAAGGGGGTAAAGGTGAAATACGTGAGGGAGAAAGGTGAGCGGAAAAGGGGTAAAGAAATATATATAGGATGAAAAGATGTGAAAAGGAAGGAAAGTACAAGGATAGGGAAAGTGACAAGCCATATGAAAACTATTAGTAAAAGAAGGAAAAAATATGTAATGGGGGAGGGGAAGGACAATACGGCGGAAAGGGGGAAGACCTCAATGAATGTGAAAGTGAGTGAGTGGTGAAAACCAATAAATATGAACAATGTGGAGTTGATGGTGACAAGTGAGACGCAACAGGGGTGTGAGGTGTGAGGCGAAGTGAAAAATAGTAAGTGAGGGAAGGCAAAGAAAAGGGGGTTGAGAGGAAAAGCGTGAAAGGGAAAAGTGGTGTGAAAAAGTGCAGTGGTGAATGTTGGGGAAAAAAGAAAAAGAAAAAAGGAAGAGTAAGGAAAATAGGGAAAATAAAGGGGGAAAGAGGAAGAAAGAAGGAAGGGATAAAGAAGTGAAACAGTGAACAAAGGTGAGGGAAGGATACAAGGATGGGGTGAGTGTGATGTGGCAAGCCAGAGGGATGGTAGATATGAGTGGTGAAAACCTATAAATATAAACAATAATGGAATTGATGGTGACAAGTGAGACAGAGCAGGGGTGTGAGGTGAAGTGAAAAGTAGTGAGTGAGGGAGGGCTAGGAAAAGAGGGTTAAAAGAAAAAGAGTAGAGGGAAATGGCGTGAAGAAGTGCAGTGATGAATGTTGGGAAAAAAAGAAAAAGAAAAAAGAAAAAAGAAAAGAGAAAAAAGAAAAAAGGGAGAGGAAGGAAGGTAGGGAAAATAAAGAGGGAAAGAGGAGAAAAGGAGGGAGGGAGCGAGGGATGAAGAAGTGAGACAGTGAACGAAGGTGAGAGAAGGATGCAAGGATATGGTGAAGGGGGTGTGTGGCGAGCCGGAGGGATGGTGGATATGGGATAGAACCCTTATGAAAAACGGGAGAGCGCAACTATTTTAACAGGCCAAAACGAAAAATTAAGGAAGGGGATGTGATGGGCCAAGAACAAAGAAAGGGAAGGTGCGGGGTGAAAGGGAAAAAGTGACACCCAAATGGAAGCGAAGAAAAACTATTACCTTGTTAGTCAATAAACAACGAATCTTTTAGATTAAAAGCATCCGATAGAGACCAAGCTTTAATATGAAAAGACCGCTGGTGTTAAAAAAAAAACGTCAGCGTTGTCCCCTCTGTGGAGAAAGGATGGAATAGGTTATAAAGATTGTTTAACCACTTCCATACAGGGCTGTTATTCACACCTCCATACCAGGCCTATTCTGGCACTTCTCTCCTACATGTACAAATCATAATTTTTTTGCTAGAAAATTACGCAGTACCCCCAAACATTATATATGTTTTTTTAGCAGACACCCTAGGGAATAAAACGACGGTCATTTCAACGTTTTATCTTGTACGGTATTTGCGCAATTATTTTTCAAACGCCTTTTTTGGGGAAAAAAATTGTTTCATGAATTAAAAAAATAACAAAACAGTAAAGGTAGCCCAATTTTTTTGTAAAATATGAAAGATTAGGTTACACCGAGTAAATAGATACCTAACATGTCACGCTTTAAAATTGCGCACACTCATGGAATGGCGCCAAACTTCGGTACTTAAAAATCTCCATAGGCAACGCTTTGAATTTTTTTACTGGTTACCAGTTTAGATTTACAGAGGAGATCTAGTGCTAGAATTGTTGCTGCCACTCTAATGCACGCGGCGATACCTCACATATGTGGTTTAAACGGCGTTTACATATGTCGGCGGGACTTGCGCGTGCGTTCGCTTCTGCGCGCGAGCTACCGGGGACAGGGGCGTTTAACATTTTTTTTTTATTATTATTTATTTATTTTACATATTTATTTATTTTTTTTACACTTTTTTTTTTTATTTTTTATTTTTTTATTACTTTTATTCCTATTACAAGGAATGTAAACATCCCTTGTAATAGGAATGTGTGTGACAGGTACTCTTTATGGAGAGATGCGGGGTCAATAAGACCCCACATCTCTCCTCCAGGCTGGAAACCATGAGATCGGTGAAAAAAATTCACTGATCTCATGAATAATGTGGCTTACAGCCGCAATCGCAGCTTTGTTTACTTACGGGACCCGGGCGTGACATCATCACATCGCGCCCGGGTCCTCCGACGGTCATAGAGATGACTGGTGACCATCTGGTCACCAGTCATCTCTATACTTCCTGCCAGCGCCGGACGATTCTTTCTCCGGGCCCCCGATGGCACGGGAGAGCCCTGAGAAGCACCGGATGGCGGCGGGAGGGGGGGGATGTCCCCTCCCGCCGCCTGTAAGAACGATCTAGCGGCGGAACTGCCGCTATGATCGTTCTTATGTTGTGCAGAATCGCTGGCACAAGAGATAGATATCTGGATGATGCCTCTATCTGCAGGCATCATTCAGATATCCCCCTTCAAAGTCCAGGACGTCATATGACGTCCACTCTGGATGGTAGAGCCACTTTGTGGACGTCATATGACGGTGGCTGGTATTGATGTGGTTAAGGAAAGGGATGACAAAAAAAACCCCCCAGAAGTGAATAGAAATAGATGGAATGCTGACTTACCCTGATGGGGGGGAAGGAATACGTTGCTACTCCTGGAGGTCAGCAAGGGTCCTCTGGGAGAAGCAGCAAAGGGCAGCACACTTATAGCGCACCTAATTGGCCGATATGGGGGGAAACACCCCCAATCCTAATGGTCCATATGGGAACCGTCCCTCCCAAACTGATCATTAACCCACGGTGGGGTCCTCACATCCGCGTGGCGGATGGTGGGGGTGACCACCTCGGCGTGTGGGAGCGCACTCAGCGCCGACCACTGCCGCCGCTTCCAATGCGCCAATGTGACGGACCAGCCGCGCACGCGTAGTGTGCGTCAAAGCGTGCGGGAGCGGTCCCACACACCGCCAGCAGGGGGAGAGCGCATCTACCGCATCTACCGCAGGAGACGACTGTTGCCATCATGCGGGCGATGCTGAGCGTACAAGTACGTAATTATCTCACCCTGCTGGGAGGTAACACGGGGCTGAATAGCACGGACTGCTGTGATGGAACCGAGCAGGAACGTCCAGGGCAGGCCACCGAAGGAACCCCTAAACGGCAAAAAAGGCGTACACAAAGGGAGAAAAGAGACAAAATTTATACATAATTGTTAGAGACCCATAATCACATTACATAAGTATCCGAGTACAGTATGAATACAATTAAGCATACCACAGCATTTCTATGTATGGTCCAAAAAACAACAATATGAGAACCCTTAGACATATATAATTACATTGATGTGATTGTACTGGTGTTTTTCTAAAAGGACATGACTAAAGCGTGGCGAAAAGGGACATCAAATGACAAATCCAACAAAATATTGGTAGCACAACAAAAACATGGAATGTTTATATCTCATGACTGGGGAAAGGAGATGTAAGCGACAGGTACCAAAGGATGCTAGGATTGGAAAGAAGAAGATAGTGGCTCTATATTGCAAAAATGTGCAAGATAGATAATCATAGAGGGAAGGTGATTAGCTGATGTTGTGGTTATTGCGTTTTCCCAGATACAAAGCCCTTCAAAAAGGGGGCGAATGAAAATGATTCATTTAAGCCCGGAGGGGCTGTAGCTTGTAACCTAAAAATCCAACGCTGTTCATGTTGGAGCAGGATTTTGTTCCAGTCACCGCCTCTGTCCGGAATGTGGATTCTGTAGAGTGCAGTGAAGGAAACTTTGGGTACAGTGTATTTATGCTGAGAAACTGCATGTCTCCCAATGGGAAGATGTAGGTTACCAATCTCCATACTGTAAATGTGCTTGGCTATCCTTCGCCAAAACTCTTGTTTTGTCTTTCCAATATAAAAGGCACCGCATTCACACTCCATCATCACAATTTCTTTTCCTTCAACAGCTCCTACTACCTCCAGGTACAAGGCGTAGCGATGGGGGACTTGTTGTGCCCCATCCTACGCTAATTTGTACCTGGGGGAGTGGGAGCAATCCCTCCCATGTGACGAGGCTCTCGTTGATTGTCTGAGCCACATCAAAATGTGGCGAAGATATATTAATGACATCCTGGTCATATGGGAGGGCCCCCGAGACCTCTCTACTATAATTTTTTAATTGTTTAAATCTCAATGACTACAACCGAAAATTTACAATGACCTATGACAAAAGTAGCATTACTTTTCTGGATGTTCGACTATATGTGGATGCCAGCAGACACCTATGTAGCACCTTGTTCGGGAAGAGGACAGCCGGAAACACAGTGCTCCATGCTGATAGCTTTCACCCACTGCCTCTTAAGAATTCCATACCCTTTGGACAATATTTGCGACTGCGTCGCAATTGTTCCGATGATGCGCTCTTCTTTGAGGAAGCTGGCAAGCTTCAGAACAGACTCCTTTCCCGAGGTTTAAGCCGCAATTGCCTACGCAAGGCCTATAACAAAACCTATCTTTTTTTCTAGACATACACTTCTATACAAAAAGAAGCCAATGCCCAGTTCCGACTCAGACATCACTAGAATTATTTTACGTTTCTCTCGCCAACACCAATCTATACAACACATTTTTCACAATAATTGGACTATCCTAACAGATGATCCCAAAATTAAACCATTTATTTCTGACCATCCTTCCATCACTTTCAAACGTGCTACCTCGATCAAGGATCGGTTAGTACAAAGTGAGTATAAAAATGTTGCAAAGAGAAATACACATTGCCCAGTGCGTGGCACTTTCCCATGCGGTCACTGTTCATACTGCCCACTCATGAAGAAGGAAAGGACTTTCCGACTCCCCAATGGTGACACCTTCAAACAATCACACTTCACCAATTGTCGGACACAAGGCGTCGTCTATTTGATGGAGTGTGAATGCGGTGCCTTTTTTATTGGAAAGACAAAACAAGAGTTTTGGCGAAGGATAGCCAAGCACATTTACAGTATGGAGATTGGTAACCTACATCTTCACATTGGGAGACATGCAGTGTCTCGGCATAATTACACTGTACCCAAAGTTTCTTTCACTGCACTCTACAGAATCCACATTCTGGACAGAGGCGGTGACTGGAACAAAATCCTGCTCCAACATGAACAGCGTTGGATTTTTAGGTTACAAGCTACAGCCCCTCCGGGGCTTAAATGAATCATTTTCATTCGCCCCCTTTTTGAAGGGCTTTGTATCTGGGAAAACGCAATAACCACAACATCAGCTAATCACCTTCCCTCTATGATTATCTATCTTGCACATTTTTGCAATATAGAGCCACTATCTTCTTCTTTCCAATCCTAGCATGTCATTTGTCATGCCCACCCTTTGGTACCTGTCGCTTACATCTCCTTTCCCCAGTCATGTGATATAAACATTCCATGTTTTTGTTGTGCTACCAATGTTTTGTTGGATTTGTCATTTGATGTCCCTTTTCGCCACGCTTTAGTCATGTCCTTTTAGAAAAACACCAGTACAATCACATCAATGTAATTATATATGTTTAAGGGTTCTCATATTGTTGTTTTTTGGACCATACATAGAAATGCTATGGTATGCTTAATCGTATTCATACTGTACTCGGATACTTATGTAATGTGATTGTGGGTCTCTTACAATTATGTATAAATTTTGTCTCTTTTCTCCCTTTGTGTACGCCTTTTTTGCTGTTTAGGGGTTCCTTCGGTGGCCTGCCCTGGACGTTCCTGCTCGGTTCCATCACAGCAGTCCGTGCTATTCAGCCCCGTGTTACCTCCCGGCAGGGTGAGATAATTGCTCACTTGTACGCTCAGCATCATGTAAATGTGGTACTACAGCGCTACTAATTACTAATTCCAAGGAAAAAATAAACAACAAATAACTAAATAATACAGCTGCGAACACAAAAGGTGTACAAAACCAAACATGATAATTGAAAAAATGGGTGCTGCGCTAGTATTAACTTATTCCTATTCGTAGTGCATATGAGATCCCCAATTAAATCAAAACAAAAATTAGGGGCATCAAAGGTGCAAATAAACATTAAACACAATGAATATATAAAAGGATTAATAGTGAAATGCTAGGTGCCAAACAAACAGTCCCGTCTGAAATCAGCATAGAGCCTCCATGGAAAAACACACAGCAACCTGCACAATCACTGAAGGGAAAAAAGGCAAGCAATCCTGTAATAAAAATCCTGTAATAAACAGTTCAGTGTATGGAAACTTCACCCCCTAGATCTCCTTTTCCTTCAGGGCAATGCCGCTCATAATGGTTGAAAAGAAAACAAATATGGTGCAAATAACGTTTGAGAAAGATTAAATGAATTTTGCAATACAGCGATTGCACTCACGATACACTTAGATCAAACGGGCTCAGCTGTAGAGTCAAAGGCCGCTCAGTGCTTTGCGATCTCCTCAATGGGACGGATCACCCGTCGATCGCGTCACTTAGGCTCCTCCCCCACGGGTATCGTCACTGGACACGTGACTTATTCATGGCAATGAAGGCAAGAGTGGAGGATGGATCTTTTACATCATTGTCGGCTGACTTTCACAGTATATAACAAAAAATTGTGAACATAACAAGCTTTTTAATAATACAACATTTAAAAACGTTTTAAAATACCAGATACGATTTAAAATGAAAAAACTTCATAAAAAATTACTGGAACAACGCAATGTGTATATAATGCCTCCAGTGGTAGGAAACCATATCCACAGAAGCAAATATCCTATTTGGTTAACAAACACACACATCACCCCCTGGTGGATGACAGTGATATTACATATAATATATTAAGAGATATATATTTAAGAGATATATATTAAAAATCTTAAATGTATACAGAATACTAGTGCATGGATCATTCATGGTTTTATCAGGTGAGGTATAAGGGCCACTCAAAAATTCTATAACCAAAAAAAGGAATCAATATTCCCACACTCCAAATTATGATCCATACGCAAAAAATTTAAAATTATGAAATATTACATAAAATATTCAATAAATTTATATTTATATTTACTCCAGAAATAATAGCCTATACTCAAAAGTCCGCAATAAAGCAATTGAGATCAAACTCAATATTGAGGCCATTTGGGGCCAGGGTGGCCATCTCATGTATCCACCGAGATTCGCACTTGCTAAGCTTCCTAACTTTGTGACTCCCCCTCCAGTGGGGTATATATTTGTCAATAGCCCAAAATTTGAGTCCTTTGGGGTCTTTTTGGTGGCACTGCTCAAAATGTCGTGAGACATTGTGCTCCAAAAAACCTTTCTCAATGTTTTGTATATGCTCCCTTATTCGCTTCCACATCGGTCTTTTTGTGCGTCCCACGTACTGCAACGAACATGGGCACTGGAGCACATGTACAACTCCCTCAGTTTTGCACGTTATTCGATTTTTTATTTTGTACTCTTTTTTTAGTTGTATTAGATGAAAAACTGGAACATTTTTGTCCGTTTTGATTTGTTTTTCTGCACGCATAGCAGCGTTTACAAGGGTAAAAACCTTTTCCTTGCCAGAAGGTCAACTTATCGGCTTTGTTGGGTGGATCAGGGACACTTTTTGCCACCAAATCTCTTAATGTAGGGGCTCTTCGGTATACCACCCTAGGCACCTTGGGTAGTACACTTTGAAGTTGTCTATCAGCTTTAAGTATCGGCCAATGTTTTTAAATGTTGAATTGTTAAAAAGCTTGTTATGTTCACAATTTTTTGTTATATACTGTGAAAGTCAGCCGACAATGATGTGAAAGATCCATCCTCCGCTCTTGCCTCCATTGCCAGCGTGTATAAATAGACAGCTGACATGGTCACATGGCAACCCATGAATAAGTCCCGTGTCCAGTGACAATGCGCGCGGGGGAGGAGCCTAAGTGACGCGATCGACGGGTGATCCGTCCCATTGATGAGATCGCAAAGCACTGAGCGGCGTTTGACTCTACAGCTGAGCCTGTTTGATCTAAGTGTATCGTGAGTGCAATCGCTGTATTGCAAAATTCATTTCATCTTTCTCAAACGTTTTTTGCACCATATTTGTTTTCTTTTCTCCCATTATGAGTGGCATTGCCCTGAAGGAAAATGAGATCTAGAGGGTGAAGTTTCCATACACTGAACTGTTTATTACAGGATTTTTATTACAGGATTGCTTCCCTTCAGTGATTGTGCAGGTTGCTGTGTGTTTTTCCATGGAGGCTCTATGCTGATTTCAAACGGGACTGTTTGTTTGGCACCTAGCATTTCACTATTCATCCTTTTATATATTCATCATGTTTAATGTTTATTTGCACCTTTGATGCCCCTAATTTTTGTTTTGATTTAATTGGGGATCTCATATACACTATTGTACGAATAGGAATAAGTTAATACTAGCGCAGCACACATTTTTTCAATTATGTACGCTCAGCATCGCCCACATGATGGCGACAGTGCACAGTCCTCTCCTGCGGTAGATGCGCTCCCCCCCTGCTGGCACGCTTTGACGCACACTGCGCGTGACGTCATTCCGTCACGTTGGCATATCGGAAGCGGCGGCAGTGGCCGGCGCTGAGTGCGCTCCCACACGCCGAGGTGGTCACCCCCCACCATCCGCCATGCGGATGTGAGGGCCCCACCGTGGGTTAATGATCGGTTTGGGAGGGACGGTTCCCATATGGACCATTAGGATTGGGGGTGTTTCCCCCCATATCGGCCAATTAGGTGCGCTATAAGTGTGCTGCTCTTTGCTGCTTCTCCCAGAGGACCCTTGCTGACCTCCAGGAGTAGCAACGTATTCCTTCCCCCCCATCAGGGCAAGTCGGCATTCCATCTATTTCTATTCACTTCTGGGGGGGGGGGGGGTTTGTCCTTCCTTTCCTTAAACAATTTTTATAACCTATTCCATCCTATCTCCACAGAGGGGACAACGCTGACATGTTTTTTTAACACCAGCGGTCTTTTCATATTAAAGCTTGGTCTCTATCGGATGCTTTTAATCTAAAAGATTCATTGTTTATTGACTAACAAGGTAATAGTTTTTCTTCGCTTCCATTTGGGTGTCACTTTTTCCCTTTCACCCCGCACCTTCCCTTTCTTTGTTCTTGGCCCATCACATCCCCTTCCTTCATTTTTCGTTTTGCCCTGTTAAAATAGTTGCTCTCTCCTCTTTTTCATAAGGGTTCTATCCCATATCCACCATCCCTCCGGCTCGCCACAAACCCCCTTCACCATATCCTTGCATCCTTCTCTCACCTTCGTTCACTGTCTCACTTCTTCATCCCTCCCTCCTTTCTTCCTTTTCTCCTATTTCCCTCTTTATTTTCCCTACCTTCCTTCCTCTCCCTTTTTTCATTTTTCTCTTTTCTTTTTTCCCAACATTCATCACTGCACTTCTTCACACCATTTCCCTCTACTCTTTTTCTTTCAACCCTCTTTTCCTAGCCCTCCCTCACTCACTACTTTTCACTTCACCTCACACCCCTGCTCTGTCTCACTTGTCACCATCAATTCCATATTGTTTATATTTATAGGTTTTCACCACTCATATCTACCATCCCTCTGGCTTGCCACATCACACTCACCCCATCCTTGTATCCTTCCCTCACCTTTGTTCACTGTTTCACTTCTTTATCCCTTCCTTCTTTCTTCCTCTTTCCCCCTTTATTTTCCCTATTTTCCTTACTCTTCCTTTTTTCTTTTTCTTTTTTTCCCCCCCAACATTCACCACTGCACTTTTTCACACCATTTTTCCCTTTCACTCTTTTCCTCTCAACCCCCTTTTCCTTGCCTTCCCTCACTTACTTTTTTTCACTTCACCTCACACCCCTGTTGCGTCTCACTTGTCATCATCAACTCCACATTGTTCATATTTATTGGTTTTCACCACTCACTCACTTTCACATTCATTCAGGTCTTCCCCCTTTCCGCCGTATTGTCCTTCCCCTCCCCCATTACATCCTTTTTCCCTTCTTTTACTAATAGTTTTCATATGGCTTGTCACTTTCCCTATCCTTTTACTTTCCTTCCTTTTCACATCTTTTCATCCTATATATATATTTATTTACCCCATTTCCGCTCACCTTCCTCGCTTACGTATTTCACTTTTACCCTCTTCTTCTCTTTTTTTTCTTTTTCCACCTTCGCTGTCGTCCTCCCACTCCACTCACCAATTTTTCCCACCGTCTTTGTGGTTTCACGTTTCACATGTTCCCCCACCCCTTTCTCTTCTTTTTTTTCTCCCCTCCTTGGAGCGATTTGTCCTATACACCTTGTTACATTAGGGAGGCTCCCTTACCCAATACCTTATTCACCACTTTTCTACAACCTACTACCTTTAGGGCCCACATACCATGGCACCTTTATCCAACCAATCTATAGGCACTTTTTATGTATGTACAAACATACAGAGCCTCATATTTCCAATATGTATTATTCCGTTGCAGGTAGTTTTTCCGTATTGTTTTCCTCCCCCCCCCTTGCCGATCTGTCCCATTTGGGTTCCATTCATAGGGGGTGACCCCCTGTTGTGTCACACGGGATCCTGCCATCTGGCGCAGACATCTGTGTATGAGTCCCGAGAATTAGAGCGATCCTTGGGAGGACTGTTGGATGCCCCTATCCGCTATAGCGCAATCACATCGAGACCTTTCCTGCATTTCACTAACGTCACAACACAATAAACCTTTGAAGAAGACCATTAGGGTTGAAACGCGTTAGGAACTGTTTATGCATGCAACACATTTTATTAGCTGTATAAATGCTCTGTTGTGTACTGTCAAACATTATATGTAAGTTATGTCTCCTTGCTATGCCGCAACTTATTTTCTATTTATGTATTCCACTACCTCTTCCCTTTTTTGATAATTTTGACATATGTGAATAAATATATATTTTTTACTACATTGAATTCATTTTGTCTATCTGAGCTGCCAAAAAACCCCAATTGGGAAACATCTCTCTATTGAAAGGCATATTTCTTGCCTATCTGCGGTCTTCATTCCAGGGGTAGAAAACTGGCAGGCAAATTTATTAAGCAGTCCAGGAGAATGCTCTCTACACCCCGACATGTTTCAAATCATATGTCAGAAAAGGGGAACCCCAAATGTGGACCTGTTGGTTTCCAGGTTCAATGCAAAGCTGGACAGCTTTGTGTCAAGAACAAGAGATCCCTGTGCTCAAGGGTCAGATGCCCTGACAATCTCATGTATTCCCTGATTTAGGCGTTCCCTCTGGTTCTGCTTCTCCCACGATTCCTTCAGAGAGTCAAGAAGGAATGAAAGTCAGTGATTTTGGTCGCCCCGGCTTGGCCCAGGAGACCCTGGTATGCAGAAATCGTAAGGATGGCAGTAGGAAGACCCTGGGTTCTCCCACTACGCTCAGACCTACTGTCGCAGGGTCCAATATTCCATCCTGCCTTACAAAGTCTAAATTTGACGGTTTGGCTGTTGAGACCCACATTCTGAGGAAATGTGGGCTCGCAGGGCCAGTCCTATCCACTCTGGTTAATGCTAGGAAGCCGGCCTTCAGGCTCATCTACTACAGAATCTGGAAGGCATATTTTTCCTGGTGTGAACCCAGAAGATGGCATCTTAGGAAATATGCCATTAATAGCATTATTGCCTTTCTTCAGTTGGGCTTGAGCACTATCAAGGGCCAAATCTCGGCGTTGTCTGTATTTTTTCAAAAAACGCTTGCCTCTCATTCCCTAGTCAGGGCCTCTGTTCAGGGTGCACTGCATTTGAATCCGCCGCTTAAGTCTCCCGTGGTGTGCGCATTGGGATTTGAATTTGGTATTATCTGTTTTACAGAAGCTACCCTTTGAACCTTTACACCGGGTTTCTCTAAAGCCTCGTACACACGCACAGTTTACGCAGCAAGAACCAGCAAGAAAACTGCTGGCAGCGCTTTCTTGCTGAGTAAACCATATGTGTGTACGAGGCTTTCAGGTTCTCGTCAAGAAAACTGCCCAAAATCTCGACGAGAAAAATAGAGAACCTGCTCTCTATTTTCTCGTTGTGATTCTCTGCAGTGTTTTCCTGCCGAGAAACCCGAGAGTGTGTATAACTTACCTGTCACCGTGGAAACCTGCGCATGCTCGAAATGACTTTGAAGCATGGGCAGTAGCTTCCTAGGCATAGGTAGGGTGCAGCAAGATGGCGGCGACGGCATCGAATGTGACGAGCGCATGCTCGTCATACGTGATGATGTCACAGCGTTCTTGCCATTCAAAAGAACGGCAGTTCTTTTGAATAGAGTGTCTGTACACTCGAGCGGCAAGAGATTTTTGCCAAGAATCTCGTCAGGAAAAACAGCGTTTTTTTTTTCCTGACGAGATTCTGGCCCGTGTGTACAGGGCTTCAGTCTGTTGACACAGAAACCGTTTTTTTCTTGTAGTCATATCCTCAGCAAGGAGGGTATTAAAATTGGCGGCTCTTTCGTGTAAAGAACGTATGATTATTCATGATGACAGGGTGGTGCTGTGTCATTACCCAACTTTCTTACCTAAGGTGGTTTCAGGTTTTCATCTGAATTAAGATGTAGTCCTACCGTCTTTTTTTCCAGGTCTGCGGAGGAAGAGGGTCTACACTCTATAGATGTTGTAAGAGCGGTAAAGGTTTATCTGCAAGCTACGGCTCAGATAAGGAAGACTGTTTGTTTATTCTGCCACAAGGCCCAAGGAAGGACCAGGCAGCGTCAAAATCCACTATTGCAAGATGGATTCCACAAGTCATTTTTCAGGCCTATAGTTTAGAAAAGCAGATCCCTCCTTTTCAGGTGAAAGCGCATTCGACTAGAGCAGTTGGTGCTTCATGGGCAGTGCATCACCAGGCCTCCATGACTCAGATCTGTAAGGCTGCAACTTGGTCTTCGGTCCATGCATTTACTAAATTCTACCAGGTAGATGTGGGAGGTCACGAGGATGCCGCCTTCGGGCGTAGTGTGCGGCAGGCAGCAGTATAGATCCTCTGGCTCGATAACGGTCTAAGGCCCCATGCACACGAGATGCTGGTAAACGCGTGTTCAGAGGCAGTTGGACAGCTTTTTCAACTGCCCCTGAACACATTCAATGTTATCCTATGTGTCCATGCACACAGTAACGTTTTTCAGCGTTTGTCGCCAGTTGCGTTTATCCTCGTTTTTCCAGAATCAAAAAAATGGGTTCAGATGAAAAAGTTTTCCACGTTTCAGACGCAAAACGTGGTAAAACGCGGTACCGGCGTTTTGCTGCGATTTCGTTTATAGGCGTTTTTAAAGTTTGACCTATTTTTTTAAATTCAAAATCTCAAAAATGATGGCGAATGATGAAAAAACATAAAAAAACTAAAACACTGTAATTGCTTGCATTGCATTGTGGACAACCCACAACTTGTGGCAGGTGACGTGACAAGTGGACAATTCACAACTTGTGGCAAGTGGACAATCCACAACTTGTGGCAGGTGTCGTGGCAAGTGGACAATTCACAACTTGTGGCAAGTGGACAATCCACAACTTGTGGCAGGTGTCGTGGCAAGTGGACACTCCACAACTTGTGGCAAGTGATGTGACCAGGTGATGTGGCAAGTGGACATTACACAACTTGTGGCAAGGTGACGTGGTCAGGTGACATGGCCAGTGGACAATCCACAACTTGTGGCAGGTGACATGGCCAGGTGATGTGGCAAGTGGACAATCCACAACTTGTGGCAGGTGATGTGGCCAGGTGACGTGGCAGGTGACGTGGCCAGATGACATGGCAAGTGGACAATCCACAACTTGTGGCAGGTGGCCAGTGGACAATCCACAACTTGTGGCAGATGACGTGGCAAGGTGATGTGGCAAGTGGACAATCCAAAACTTGTGCCAGGTGACGTGGCAAGTGGACAATCCACAACTTGTGGCAGGCGACGTGGACAGGTGACGTGGCAGGCGACGTGGACAGGTGACGTGGCCAGTGGAAATCCACAACTTGTGGCCAGGTGACGTGGCCAGTGGACAATCCACAACTTGTGGCAGATGATGTGGCCAGGTGAGGTGGCAAGTGGACAATCCAGAACTTGTGGCAGGTGACGTGGCCAGGTGCGTGGCCAGGTGACGTGGCAAGTGGACAATCCACAACTTGTGGTAGGCGACGTGGACAGGTGACGTGGCCAGTGGAAATCCACAACTTGTGGCCAGTGGACAATCCACAACCTGTGGCAGATGACGTGGCTAGGTGACGTGGCAAGTGGACAATCCAAAACTTGTGGGAGGTGACGTGGCCAGGTGACGTGGCAAGTGGACAATCCACAACTTGTGGCAGGCGACGTGGACAGGTGAGGTGGCCAGTGGAAATCCACAACTTGTGGCCAGTGGACAATCCACAACTTGTGGCAGGTAATGTGGCCAGGTGACGTGGCAAGTGGACAATCCACAACTTGTGGCAGGTGATGTGGCAAGTGGACAATCCACAACTTGTGGCAGGTGACATGGCCAGTGGACAATCCACAAATTGTGGCAGGTGACGTGGCCAGTGGACAATCCACAACTTGTGGCAGGTGACGTGGCCAGTGGACAATCCACAACTTGTGGCCAGGTGACGTGGCCAGTGGATAATCCACAACTTGTGGCCAGGTGATGTGGTAAGTGGACAATCCACAACTTGTGGCCAGGTGACGTGGCCAGTGGATAATCCACAACTTGTGGCAGGTGACGTGGCCAGTGGAAATCCACAACTTGTGGCAGGTGGCGTGGCCAGGTGACATGGCAGGTGACGTGGACAGGCAGGTGACATGGCATGTGGACAATCCACAACTTGTGGCAGGTGACGTGGCCAGTGGATAATCCACAATTTGTGGCAGGTGACGTGGCCAGTGGAAATCCACAACTTGTGGCAGGTGGCGTGGCCAGGTGACGTGGCAGGTGATGTGGACAGGCAGGTGACATGGCATGTGGACAATCCACAACTTGTGGCAGGTGACGTGGCAGGTGACGTGGCCAGTGGACAATCCACAACTTGTGGCCAGGTGACGTGGCCAGTGGACAATCCACAACTTGTGGCAGATGATGTGGCCAGGTGAGGTGGCAAGTGGACAATCCAGAACTTGTGGCAGGTGACGTGGCCAGGTGCGTGGTCAGGTGACGTGGCAAGTGGACAATCCACAACTTGTGGTAGGCGACGTGGACAGGTGACGTGGCCAGTGGAAATCCACAACTTGTGGCCAGTGGACAATCCACAACCTGTGGCAGATGACGTGGCTAGGTGACGTGGCAAGTGGACAATCCAAAACTTGTGGGAGGTGACGTGGCCAGGTGACGTGGCAAGTGGACAATCCACAACTTGTGGCAGGCGACGTGGACAGGTGACGTGGCCAGTGGACAATCCACAACTTGTGGCAGGTGATGTGGCAAGTGGACAATCCACAACTTGTGGCAGGTGACGTGGCCAGTGGACAATCCACAACTTGTGGCAGGTGACGTGGCCAGTGGACAATCCACAACTTGTGGCAGGTGACGTGGCCAGTGGACAATCCACAACTTGTGGCCAGGTGACGTGGCCAGTGGACAATCCACAACTTGTGGCCAGGTGATGTGGTAAGTGGACAATCCACAACTTGTGACAGGTGATGTGACCAGTGGAAATCCACAACTTGTGGCAGGTGGCGTGGCCAGGTGACGTGGCAGGTGATGTGGACAGGCAGGTGACATGGCATGTGGACAATCCACAACTTGTGGCAGGTGACGTGGCAGGTGACGTGGCCAGTGGACAATCCACAACTTGTGGCCAGGTGATGTGAACAGGTGACATGGCAGGTGACATGGGCAGTGGACAATTCACAACTTGTGGCAGGTGACGTGGCCAGGTGACGTGGCCAGTGGACAATCCATAACTTGTGACAGGTGACGTGGTAAGTGGACAATCCACAACTTGTGACAGGTGACGTGGCAGGTCATGTGGCCAGGTGACGTGGACAATCCACAACTTGTGGCAGGTGACATGGCCAGGTGACGTGGCCAGTGGACAATCCACAACTTGTGGCCAGGTGACGTGGCCAGTGGACAATTCACAACTTGTGGCCAGTGGACAATCCACAACTTGTGGCCAGGTGACGTGGCAGGTGGACAATCCACAACTTGTGGCAGGTGACATGGCCAGGTGATGTGGCCAGTGGATAATCCACAACTTGTGGCAGGTGACGTGGCCAGGTGACATGGCAAGTGGACAATCCACAACTTGTGGCAGGTGACGTGGTCAGGTGATGTGGCAAGTGGACAATCCACAACTTGTGGCAGGTGACGTGGCAGGTGACATGGCCAGTGGAAATCCACAACTTGTGGCAGGTGACGTGGCCAGGTGATTTGGCAAGTGGATAATCCACAACTTGTGGCAGGTGACGTGGCCAGGTGACATGGCTAGTGGACAATCCACAACTTGTGGCAGGTGACGTGGTCAGGTGACGTGGCCAGTGGACAATCCACAACTTGTGGCAGGTGACGTGGCAGGTAATGTGGCCAGGTGACGTGGCAAGTGGACAATCCACAACTTGTGGCCAGGTGATGTGGCAAGTGGACAATCCACAACTTGTGGCAGGTGACGTGGCCCGGTGATGTGGCCAGTGGACAATCCACAACTTGTGGCAGGTGATGTGGCAGGTGATTTGGTCAGGTGACGTGGCCAGTGGACAATCCACAACTTGTGGCAGGTGACGTGGCCAGGGGACGTGGCAAGTGGACAATCCGCAGCTTGTGGCAGGTGATGTGCTAAGTGACACGCTAAATACAAGTACACTGCTGCTCTCTCAGCTGCTACTCACTCTGGTCTCATAAAATTACTCAAATGGTTAAATATACAGTTGTTTGAGCTTAGGGAGGGTCTTATGATGTTTCTTAACTAAATGCTTATAAACGCAAACGCGGTAAAACGCTGCAAAACGGGCGTTTTTAAACGCCAGTTTTAGCCTTTAAAAACGTGTGTTCAGCAGAGTTTGCACCGGCGTCCCGTGTGCATGGGGCCTTATTCTGACCTGTGTCTCCCTCCCCTCAAATTTTAGCTTTGCTATGGGACATCCCATTAAGTGATTAAGGCTCTGTGTTCCGTGATGTGTGATCAAGAAAATAAGATTTTTTAATACAGCTAAAATTTAATTGATATCACCCGCCGGGCGATTAGGGGGGTTAAACCTTTATTGGGTTATATACGGCGGGTGTCCTGATGCTAACAGCAAAGTAACTAACCAGTGTCACCCGTAACACTAATACGTGATCACTGGTGAAAGGGTTAACTAGGGGCATTCAGGGGGTTAAAACCTTTATTAGAAAATAAATGGGGGTACCTGACGCTATAAAAACTTGGCGGCGAACCTAAAAGTATAACTGGCTACCTAGCAACACTAATACAGCGATCAGAAAAACGATCGCTTAGTGACACTGGCGATATGGGGTGAAAGGGTTAACTGGGGGGGGTGATCAAGGGGTTAAACCTTTATTGGGGGGGGTAGGGGGCTACCCTGGACCTAAAGGGGCCTAAGACTAACTGCCCTGACACTTTTTACAGTCACAAATGACACTAAATGCAGTGATCAAAATAAATGATCACTGCAATCAGTGACACTGTGACTGGGGGCTGGGGGGGGGGGGGGATCTGGGGGTGACTGGGGGGTGGATTGTGTGCCTATGTGTACTGGTGTTAGTGTAGTGTTGGTGCAACTCACTTGTGATGTCTTCTCTCCACGACCTCCGGTCAAAAAGACCGCCTCGTGGAGCGTGACATCACTTCCTCCTGCCTGTGTTTACAATTACACAGGCGGCGGTCCTTAAGTGGTTAAGAGCATTGGGCGGAAGTGACCGCCCTGCAGTGATATGGAGACAGGTGGGGGCCATATTCCACTCACTCTTCTCCATACACAGCAAGGAAGCAGACCCGATCGCCTCCGAAGCTGTTAACGGCTCCGGAGAGTGGCGGGAGGGGCCGATATTGTGAACTTGGTGTAGAGTTATTGGCTTTAAGCCCTGGTTCACACTGCTGCAACTTGTCATGCAACAAAGTTGCAACTCAAGTCTCTCTAACTTGGAAAAGGGTTCCTGCACTACAACCCCTGGCAAAAGGTATGGAATCGCCACTCTTGGAAAATGTTTATTCAATAGCTTATTTGTGTAGAAAAAAAACTAATCAGACATGCCTCAAAACTTTTAATTTAACTTTCCAACCTTCTGGCTTTGAGGAACATTTAAAAAATAATGAAAACTGTAGTCAATTGCAACTGTATTTGCAGAACAAACAGGAAAAATATATGGTATTTGGTAAGCTGCAATATATTATATTTTTGATTTTGGGTTTAATAATGCTTCAACTACACAAGCTGAAGAAAGAGAAACTGATTGATTAACATGTAGAGCTGCTCCAGATTCTGGCTGCCCGAATTTTACTATATTCCCCCATTCAATGTTTAATTATTTAATTTCTAATTTACATTTATATAGATTATATGCAATTTGACTTTATCTTGTTTCATTTTCTTTTGGTTTTCATCTATTTATATACCCAGGTGTACAGAACGTCACTGTCAGCTTGGAGTCTGAATCTGTTCTAGTGGATACAATATTACCAGCACTGAAAGTGCAGACCCTGATTGAGAGTTCAGGAAGAAGGGCAGTGCTGAAAGGAATGGGCAGCGTTAAATCAGGTACAGTACCAATGTTTATTTTTCCCATATTTGGAAAGAATACAAAGTTAATTGCTTTTTCGTACATCACGGGACACAGAGCCTTAATAATAAGTAAATGGGTTATATTCCACCTTCAGGTGATTGGACACTGGCACACCCAAGACAGGAAGTTGCCCTCTATATAACCACTCCCATACAAGGATTACCCCAGTTTATTCACCAGTGTCTAAGGTGTTGGTCATGGTTAAAGATGTGCTAAGAAGAAGCCCTGCTGAGGGATCCCTGCGGGATCAAGGAGCCATGTAACCGGATCCGTCCAAAGTGCCAAAAAAGGCCAAAATGGATGGAACTCGGGCCTTGTGGAAGAACGAGGTTTTGCCTGCAACATCTCTCTTCTGAGGACTGGACCCTGGGATCCAGCACTTTGGGCACATACCTAAATGCTCAAAGGATTTTTCTGGCAGGGTGCTATACAGGTCCAGGTCAGAGGTCCCCTTTAATGGGAACCCAAGTCCCTGAAGGTCTGGCACGAGACGGCCCGTTGTGATGGGTGAAGATTGGGTCTGTCTGGTCTTCAGCAGTATCTTGCGGTGGGATAAGGTAAGTGAAGACAATCCTAAGAAACATCTTTTGGTGCTCTTAAAGGGGTTGTAAAGTTTAGTTTTTTATTTTCTAAATAGGTTCCTTTAAGCTGGTGCAGTGTTGGTTCACTTACCTTTTCCTTTGATTTCCCTTCTAAATGTTTTTTTTTTCTTTGTCTGAATTTCTCACTTCCTGTTTCTCCTCAGTAAGCTTGCCCCCATGTTCTGGCTGGGGGTTAGTCAGCCAGAACTGCTTACTGAGGAGAAACCGGAAGTGAGAAATTCAGGCAAAGAAAAAAAAACATTTAGAAGGGAAATTGAAGGGAAAGGTTAGTGAATCAACAATGCACTAGCTTAAAGGAATCTATTTAGAAAATAAAATGCAAACCTTTACAACCCCTTTAAGGATTTTTGCATGTAGTTGCATGTCTTGCCTGTCTTCCGCCGCTAGAGGGCACCAAAGAACATACCTAGTGTTTCTTGCCATGCTTTCCATGTAGTCGCTCAGTGTCAGCAGGTCTATGGATCAGCTCGCTTCTCAGCTTCAGGCTCTGCCACAGGTTAGGAAAAGGGGGGTCCTTCACCGCCGGCAGGTCCCACGGGTTTAGTCCTTTTACAGAAGCCATTCGCTATACGTATAAGTTTCCCTCAGCCGAGATGGTTGAAACTCCTACCTCCTCTTTGGGGTCTTTTAGGTCCCAGTAGGCTTTATATACTTTCCCAGTCCACCCATTGCTGGAAAAACTTATTTTATGCTGATTGGGAGCACCCAGATAAACTTTTTTCTCCTCCAAATAAGTTTTCCTTGCTTTATCCCATGGAGGCCAGCCATGATTAAGCACTAGCAAGAGTGCGAAACTAGTCGGCTGTCCTGGTTTATGGTTGTGGTAATTATGCATGTTCCTGCTTGAAAATAAAAGACAACAATCTTGGGCAGACCTCTATGGCGCCGTACACCCCCGAGACACCAGAGTTTGGTCCTCAGGTTGAGCCATTGGGGGCTACAGCCGGTCCAACTCAGGCGCCCCCTGTCTATGTAACAAAGGAGGTTTTGGCTTCCACCCTTGGGGGATTGGAACAAAGGTTGGCGGCGTTAATTGCTGCCGCCTTGCCCGAGAGGAAACGGCTAGGTCCCCCTCTCCTGGAGTTCAGTCCCTGGACAGGGAGGATTTTTTTTCTTAGAAGAAGGTGAGGACCAGGCAGGAGAGGACCTAGAGGGGGTAGATTCTGAGAAATCAACTCTAGAGGAGCCTTTCTCTGGCACTCAAGCAGAGAGGCTTTGGATCCAGTCCTTGACGGATATGGTGCGCTCGGCCTTTTAAGCTACCCCGGCCAGTACCGGCAATGAGCGCAGTCTCCTCCTTGGGGTCCTTGAGGGCTCCACAGTCAAGTTCAGTTTTTCCGATCCATCCTCTGTTAGAGGATCTGATGTATCAGGATTGGGTGCGCCCGGTCAGGATCTTTGTCCCCCCTAAAAGATTTGCGGTTCTCTACCAAATGGAAGAGAGGTTCACAAAAAAGTGGGCTGTCCCCGCAGTAGATGCGGCGGTGTCATGTGTTAATAAAAGCCTCACTTGCCCTGTGGATAATGTCCAAATGTTTAAGGACTCTGCCGACAAGCGGTTGGAGACTTTGCTAAAGGCATCCTTTACCACGGCAGGGGCAGTAATTCAGCCGGCCATAGCGGCTATAGGGGTCTGCCAGGCCTTAAAGGACCAGACAAAGCAGGTCCTGAGGGATATTCCGGCCCAGCAGGCTCAGGACTTGGCTATCCTACCAAGAGCCCTGTGCTTTGCCGTGGATGCCATCAAAGATTCCATCCAGCAGGCTTCCCGTCTCTCCTTAGCGTTGGTTCATATGCGGAGACTCTTGTGGCTGAAAAATTGGTCAGCCGAGACCCCTTGCAAGAAACTCCTGGCAGGTTTTCCCTTTCATGGCGAAAGGTTATTTGGTGACGATCTGGATAGGTACATTCAGAAGATTTCAAGTGGGAAAAGTACCCGGTTACCGGTAAAGAAAAGGGTCCGGGGTCCCACGTTTAAACATCCTACCTCTCCGGCCCCGGGGACCTCGGCCTCTCGTCAATATCGACGGCCTCCAGGTCGACCGGGCATTGGGGAATAAACCACAGGGACAGGCTCCAGGTAACAGGAGACCTTGGACCCGTAAGCCAGGCAAGCCGGCCCCTAAGGCGTCTCTATGAAGGGGCGCCCCCACTCTGTCGGGTGGGGGGAATTTTTTTTTTCAGAGGTCTGGCAAGAGAAGCTTCCCGACAGATGGGTCCTCTCAACGATCTCTTTAGGCTACCAACTGGAGTTTCGAGGGTTCCCTCCTCCTCGCTTTCTTGTTTCAAACATGCCAAAGGACCTGGGGAAGAGGGATTCTCTCCTGGCAGCCTTAGATCGGCTCCTAGATCAGGGGGTGATCGTAGAGGTGCCAGTGCAAGACCAGGGCCGGGGATACTATTCAAATCTTTTCATTATCCCAAAGCCAAATGGCGACGTCAGGCCAATATTAGACCTGAAGGGCCTAAATCGGTATTTAAAAATCCGGACCTTTCGGATGGACTCTGTCCGGTCCGTAGCCGCTACGTTACAGGTCCAAGATTTCCTAGCATCCATCGACATAAAGGATGCATACCTCCACGTTCCGATTTTTCCAGGTCATCACAAGTACCTACGATTTGCGGTAGGCCAGCGCCATTTCCAATTCGTGGCCCTCCCCTTCGGGTTGGCCACGACTCCCAGAGTTTTTTTACAAAAATCTTGGCACCCCTGTTGGCCAATTTAAGGACCCTGGGGATTTTGAGTATTTAGAGTATCTCTTATTGATAGATCACTCAGCCCTCGGCTTAGGGAGAGCAGTTTGCGTGACTGTACAGTATCTCCAGTCACTCGGCTGGGTCATAAACGAGGACAAGTCGCCCTTACAGCAATCAAGACGATTGGAATATCTCGGCATGTTGTTTGATACGGAAAACCAAAAAATCTTCTTACCACAACCAAAGATCAACGCCATAAGAGTGTTGATTTGGTCAGTCCTGAGCAAAGGAAGGCCATCCATTCGCCTCTTTATGAGACTATTAGGGAAACTGGTGGCCTCGTTCGAGGCAGTACCCTACGCGCAGTTCCATTCAAGGAAATTGCAGGCAGCCATCCTTTCTGCCTGGAACAGGAAACCTCAAACGTTGGACTACCCCATGTCTCTCTCTCCTCTAGCCCGGCAGAGTCTTTGTTGGTGGATGTCCCCCCGGAATCTCCAGAAGGGGAGATCCTTCAGTCCAGTCAATTGGAAGATAGTGACGACGGACGCCAGCCTGATGGGCTGGGGAGCAGTGATGGGGAACCTGACCCAGCAGGGAAGGTGGTCAGTTTCAGAAGGGTCTCTGCCCATCAATCTACTGGAAATCCGGGCAATTCGGTTAGCTCTAAGGGCATGGACAGCGGAGCTGTGCGGTTTCCCAGTCAGGATAGAGTCGGACAACTCCACAGCCGTGGCATACATAAACCACCAGGGTGGCACAAGGAGCCGGTCAGCCCAGATGGAGGCCGATCAGGTCCTTGCATGGGCAGAAACGCACGTGCCCTGCATTTCAGCAGTATTTATCCCCAGGATAGAAAATTGGCAGGCGGATTACCTCAGCCGCCAACAGGTCTCTCTGGGGGAATGGTGCCTCCATCCCCAGGTGTTCCAGGAGATTTGCAGCAGGTGGGGGTCGCCGGATGTAGATCTTATGGTGTCCAGGTTCAATGCAAGACTAGACAGATTTGTGTCCCGAACAAGGGACCCATTGGCATGCAAGACGGATGCACTGGTGTGCCCATGGACACAGTTCTCCTTGATATATGCCTTCCCACCTGTGCGTTTGTTACCCCGGCTCCTTCGCAGAATTTGGGTGGAACGCAAGCTGGTAATTTTGATAGCTCCGGTATGGCCCCGAAGATTGTGGTATACGCTAATCGTAAGGATGTCAGTGGGGGATCCGTGGTCCCTTCCACTCAGGCCAGACCTACTATGTCAGGCCCGATATTCCACCCTTCCTTACAGTCGCTAATTTTAACGGCCTGGCGACTGAATCCTATATCTTAGGAAGGAGAGGGCTCTCCAAGAAGGTGATCGCCACACTGATTAATGCCAGAAAGCCTGTGTCTAGACTAATCTATTACAGGGTCTGGAGGGCTTACGTGGCCTGGTGTGAAACTAGGAGGTGGCACCCTTGTAACTTTGTTGTTGGAAGAATTCTAGAATTTCTTCAACTAGGTGTGGACATGAAACTAGCCGTCGGCACCATTAAGAGGCAAATTTGGGCTTTGTCCGTGTTATTTCAGAGGCCATTAGCTACCCACTTTCTGGTCAAGGCTTTTCTGCAGGGAGTCTTGCGGATTAATCCACCGGTTAGAACCCCATTGTGTGTCTGGGACCTAAACTTGGTCCTCTCGGCTCTACAGAAGCAGTCCTTTGAACCATTGAGGGAAATTCCCTTAGTTTTGGTAACCAGGAAGCTGGTGTTCCTGGTGGCCATGTCTTCGGCCAGAAGAGTTTCAGAGTTAGCTGCACTTTCTTGTCGGGAACCATACTTGGTCATCCACAAAGATAGGGTCGTGTTACGGCCTCATCCATCCATCCTTCCGAAGGTAGTATCGGGTTTTCATTTAAACCAGGATCTTATCCTTCCTTCCCTTTTTCCAAATCCGAGTTTGGGGAAGGAAAGGTTACTACATTCTTTAGATGTGGTAAGGGCGGTCAAGGTGTATCTGAGGGCTACCGCCCATATCCAAAAGACAGAGGTTTTTTTTGTCCTGCCAGAAGGTCCTAGGAGGGGCCAGGCAGCGTCTAGGGCCACTATTTCCAGATGGATTCGGCAGACAATCTCGCAGGCCTACGGATTAAAGGGGAAGGATGCCCCAGTATCAATAAGGGCTCACTCTACCAGGGCAGTGGGCGCTTCTTGGGCAGTGCATCATCAGGCCTCCATGTCTCAAGTCTGTGGGGCGGCGACCTGGTTGTCAGGCCACACATTTACAAAATTTTACCAGTTGGATGTTAAAAGGCGCACGGACATGGCCTTTGGGCAGGCGGTTCTGCAGGCTGCAGTTTAGATCTCCGCTTCCGGGGGCGCCTATATGTTTATATATGATTTTATTCTGGTTTCCCTCCCCTCGTTTGGCATTGCTGTAGCACATCCCACATAGTCATTACTATGCTGCTCTGTGTCCCGTGATGTACGATAAAGAAAAATGGGTTTTTAATAACAGCTTACCTGTAAAATCCTTTTCTTGGAGTACATCACAGGACACAGAGCTCCCGCCCCTCTTGGGGAATATTGGGACCTGTATTCCTTGCTACAAAACTGAGGTGCTCCCGGTGTGGGAGGGGTTATATAGGGAGGGAACTTCCTGTCTTTGCCATTGTCCATCCCCTGAAGGTAGGTTCTATAACCCACATAGTCATTACTATGCTGCTCTGTGTCCCGTGATGTAAGCCAAGAAAATGATTTTGCAGGTAAGCTGTTAATAAAAATTCCTTTATTAGGCAGCTCCGGGGGGTCTTCCGACTTTGGCGGTCTTCTTCCGACTTCAGGGGTCTCTTCCGACTCTCCGGCCTCTTCTCCCGCTCTCCTGTTCTTCTTGCACTCTCCGGTGCTTTCTGCCTTCTGCCGGGCTCCTCCGCTATCTTCTTCCAGCTCTTTTAGTAGTGTTGGCCCAGTCTTCTCTGTCGTCTTCTTCCCTCTTCTCATCTTCGGATGTTGACACAACGCTCTCTCCCGCTGTAATGCCGTGTGCGCCGTGCACAACGATTTATATAGGCATGGGGCGTGGTCACTGGGTGATGTCACCCGGTGACCCCGCCTCTTATGACGTCACCGTCCCATTGTGCCAAAGTCGGATCTGTTAATATGGAATCCGACTTTGATCCGACTTCACAAAAAAGTAGTGCAGGAACTACTTTGAAGTCGGCACAACTTAAAGTTGTGTCAATATGAATGGTAGTCATTCAGAATCATGGAGAATGACTTGTCATGTGATTTTTGCAGTTCAAAGTCATGGGACAAGTCGTATAAGTGTGAAAGGGGGCTAAAACGGAAAGAGGAGAGATCACCCTGATGACATTCCCTAAAGTGACGTGTTGCATTCAAAATATTTCTAGCGTTTGAAATATTTGTGTCATAATAATGTTCCCCTATACGGGCTCTCAAAGGACGTATGGTACAGCCTACATATTGGAGGCTGCATGAAATACAGGTGATCAGGTAACTTGCATAGTTTGTGCCACAGATCACACAAATTACAGAACCTACAGGTTTTTATATTACAGGAGTAACTTCCAGGATAGGAGAGCCAGGTGGGTTGGCATTGTTTGTTTGGATGAGAATAGACTAGGTCAGGGCTTGACAAATTTGCTTGGAATCTAGGAGCCAGCTAAAAAAGTTAGGAGCCAGGTTTTTTTGCACCCACTTCCGGCCACACAGTCTGCGGGTAGATTGCGGGCAGGACGTCAGAGCCCCCCCCCCCCCCGTTGTGTTCTGGGAAACACACAGCTCCCAGAACACAGCGGGGACCAGTGAGCACGACAATTAAAGGGCACAGTGGCAACAATTGATGGGCACAGTGGCTGCGTTTGATGGCATGGCACAGTGGTGACAATTGATGGCACAGTGGCTACGTTTGGCATGGCAGTGGCTGCGTTTGGCATGGCACAGTGGTGACAATTGATGGGCACAGTGGCTGCATTTGGCATGGCACAGTGGTGACAATTGATGGCACAGTGGCTGCGTTTGATGGCATGGCACAGTGGTGACAATTGATGGGCACAGTGGCTGTGTTTGGCATGGCACAGTGGTGACAATTGATGGCACAGTGGCTGCGTTTGATGGCATGGCACAGTGGTGACAATTGATGGGCATAGTGGCTGCGTTTGGCATGGCACAGTGGTGACAATTGATGGCACAGTGGCTACGTTTGATGGCATGGCACAGTGGCTGCGTTTGATGGCATGGCACAGTGGTGACAATTGATGGCACAGTGGTGACAATTGATGGCACAGTGGCTGCGTTTGGCATGGCACAGTGGCTGCGTTTGGCATGGCACAGTGGTGACAATTGATGGGCACAGTGGCTGCATTTGGCATGGCACAGTGGTGACAATTGATGGCACAGTGGCTGCGTTTGATGGCATGGCACAGTGGTGACAATTGATGGGCACAGTGGCTGTGTTTGGCATGGCACAGTGGTGACAATTGATGGCACAGTGGATACGTTTGATGGCATGGCACAGTGGCTGCGTTTGATGGCATGGCACAGTGGTGACAATTGATGGGCACAGTGGCTGCGTTTGGCATGGCACAGTGGTGACAATTGATGGCACAGTGGCTGCGTTTGATGGCATGGCACAGTGGTGACAATTGATGGGCACAGTGGCTGCGTTTGGCATGGCACAGTGGTGACAATTGATGGCACAGTGGCTGCAAAGTGAACAATATCAACATGCCTGTGCTGTGCCCTAACTTTGCTAGTGTGAACCATAAGTGCAAAAATCCTATATAGTTATGCCATAACTATATAGGATTTTTGCACTTATGGTTGACACTAGCAACACTGAGTTCACACTAGCAACACTGAGTTCACACTAGCAACACTGAGTTCACACTAGCAACACTGAGTTCACACTAGCAACACTGAGTTCACACTAGCAACACTGAGTTCACACTAGCAACACTGAGTTCACACTAGCAACACTGAGTTCACACTAGCAACACTGAGTTCACACTAGCAACACTGAGTTCACACTAGCAACACTGAGTTCACACTAGCAACACTGAGTTCACACTAGCAACACTGAGTTCACACTAGCAACACTGAGTTCACACTAGCAACACTGAGTTCACACTAGCAACACTGAGTTCACACTAGCAACACTGAGTTCACACTAGCAACACTGAGTTCACACTAGCAACACTGAGTTCACACTAGCAACACTGAGTTCACACTAGCAACACTGAGTTCACACTAGCAACACTGAGTTCACACTAGCAACACTGAGTTCACAATAGCAACACTGAGTTCACACTAGCAACACTGAGTTCACAATAGCAAAACTGAGTTCTTCACACTAGCAACACTGAGTTCTTCACACTAGCAACACTAATAACTGTTCCGGTTTTAAAAGTATTGTCTTTTTTTTAACTTTAACCTTGTTCTCACAGAGCGCGAACAGCATGGGCAGCTCCGTTCCTGTGACTCCCCGTGGCACCGCCTCCTCAGAGAAACTCCCCAATCCCCGGGGCGAGAGGCGGCCGGAGGCGGAGCGCCCGCAGCCTCTGCTTGTATCATCGGCTACATGATACGCAATGACTCGCCGTGGCACCGCCCCCTCTGAGAAATTCCCCAATCCCCAGGGCGAGAGGCGGCCGGAGGCGGAGTGCCCGCAACCTCTGCTTGTATCATCGGCTACATTATCCATACCGCCCGATGCAGAGGCCGCAAAGCCGCGGCCTCAATTAGCGGCACGACCCGATCGCGCGATGGCGGTTGTGGGGGGATGCGCGGCGACGCTCTCAGGATACCCCAGCTCTTCTGCCATGGGCGCCAGGTCGATAATTCTAGGCGCAACGGCGACCTGGCGCCCGGAATTTGTCGAATACTGGACTAGGTGATAGTGCAGTCCCCAGTGTGGGTGCACGTTGGCTAGAAAAAAGGCAACCTGCTTGCAAAATCCCATTTTAAATCTTTAGCAGTATGCAATATTGGCAGTTTTTTTTGTTTTTATTATTCTGACTATTTGATTACATTATTGGGAATATAATCCCGCTTTTCTATTTCTAGAGTTGTAAGGTTGATGAGTTTTACTCTTATTTTTATGCTCTCTCTTGGTCTTGGGCTTATCGGATAGTAAATCCTCTCTATCCATTGTCAAAACCTTTTCCAGTCCTCGGTGTATAACAGATTCGTTATAAACTCGGTCCAATAAGCGCTGATGAATGACCTTACATTCTAGTTCAAAGGTTGAGTTTGTTGAACAGTTACGTTTGGCTCAAATAAACTCCCCATAAGGGATGGCATTGATGGTGTGGGATGGATGACAACTGGCTGCAAAAAGTGTAGTGTTACCGAAGCATGGTTTCCTATAGGTGCATGTGGAAACATCACCCGTAGTTGGATCACCCTTTAGGGTGATGTCTAAAAAATGAATACTGTAAACATCATGCTCAATCGAAAAATGTAGATTTAACTGATTATCATTCAGGAATTTCCAAAATTCATGCAATCCCATAATGTCACCATCACAAGGTCATCGATCTAGCTACCATACGATCTGCCTGGCAAAAGGGTTGCTGGGAGAGAACAAAACTTGTTCCTCCCACCAACTCATGTAGAGATTCGCCATGGACGGTGAGGATCTAGAACCCATCGATGGCCCACAGCGCTGGACATAATATACGCCATCAAATAAAAACTAATTATGCTTTAATAAAAGCTCAACGCTTAACAAAATAAACTGTAGCTCCTGAGGATAGGAGCTATAGCGTTGAAGATGATATTGGATGACCTGCAATCCAGCGCTGTGGGAGATCGATGAATAAAGTGCCATCGCGTCCATTTGACAGATATGATATGGTATATGACTGTGCTCGTATCTCTGATGTAGCCGGGCAATCTGTGTACCAAAGGCTGTAGGTGCCGGTCTACCCATTCTCCCAAACGCTCCAATAAGGAGCAAATTCCAGCCATGATTGGTCATCCCTGTATGATGGATGATGGAAGACCAGCACCACAGGTTTATCCACATTGAGATACTCAGCAGTTTTGGACGACAGAACTCTCATACTGAAGCCCAACTGTAAATGTTTTAAAAGAGTTGATTGAAAAATCATCTCCACAGTATCTCTGAGTTACAAGCTTGAATTTCGGGAACTGCCGCCATCTCGTTTTCTAAGGTCGAGCATTCCCAAGGACCCGGTAAAAAGAAGGCCCTTGTTCCTAGCATTAGACCACTTGTTATCCCAAGGGGTAATCATGGAAATTCCCTCAGAGGAACAGGGTGCGGGGTTCTATTCGAACTTCTTTACGGTTCCAGAACCAAACGAAGATGTCGGAACCATTCTAGATCTCAAGGATCTAAATACATTTCTGAACATCCGCTCCTTTCGCATGGAGTCAATACGCTTAGTGATTTCCGCCCTACAAGGAGGAGAACTTCTAGCTTTAATAGACATCAAAGATGCGTACCTGCATGTGCCTATATTTCTCGCTCACCAAAGGTTCCTGCGCTTTGTAGTAGAACAATGCCACTTTCAACATCTGGGCTGGGTTCTCAACTTAGAGAAGTCATCCTTACAGCTGGTAAAAAGGCTGGAGTACCTGGGTTTGGTCATAGACACTGCCCAAAAAAGAGTATTTCTCCCCCACTCAAAAGTCAATTCTATAAGGGACCTGGTTCAGGTAGTCAAGGCAAGGAAAAATCCTTCCGTTCGTTCGCCTTTGCATGAGGTTATTAGGGAAGATGGTAGCCTCATTCAAGGCTGTTCCTTATGCCCAGTTTCATTCAAGGCCATTGCAAAACAGCATCTTGTCTACTTGGGACAAAAGGATCCAAGCTCTGGACTTGCCAATGTATATGGCACCAGAGGTACACCGGAGCCTCGGTTGGTGGTTAATAACCAAAAATTTGCAGAAGGGAAAATCCTTCCTTCATCCTAGTTGCCTGGAAAGTTATGACAACGGATGCCAGCCTTTTGGGCTGGGGAGCAGTCCTAGAAGAGGTGCTACGGTCCAGGGTAAATCGTCCAAAGCCGAAAAGACCTTGCCCATCAATATCCTAGAGATCCGGGCAGTATATTTGGCCCTGAGGGTTTGGACGCACAGGTTACAAGATTGTCCTGTCAGAATACAATCCGGCAATGCCACAGCAGTGGCTTATATTAATCACTAAGGGTGCACCAGAAGTCTTTCTACCCAGAGGGAAGTGAACTAGAGGTCGGCCGATATTTGGCCGTTTTTGTGAAATCGGAATCGGCCGATTATTGTGAAAAAATCGGCCGATTCGCAGCTACAATATCCGGCCTGCATGGCCGCCTGCCCTGCAGTACTGTACTGACCAGTCACCAGTGCCCCCGCATTCATGTATCCTCCATTCGCATGGCCCCTGCTCCTTACCGCAGGTCCTGGAGGTCTACTGTGCTACAGCAATGCCAAACTAGCGCGTACGGCGGTGAGTAGGGGCGTGACGTCACGTTCCTTCCCCCGCCCCCTGCAGCTCGCGGTCCACTCATTGCTCACATTGCGAGTAGGGGCCACGCCTGTCTCCCACGTCACTTGCGTGCCCCGCCCCCTGCTGCTCCTGGTTCCCGGGTCTTCTCCTGGCTCTCCTTGCGAGTAGAGGCGTGACGTCCAGTGCGCGCCCTGCCCCCTGCTACTCGTTCCCGGCTCCTTATCTGATTCTTGCAGCATCCGCCCCTGCATTCTACTCGATATGTGGCATTTTCCTTTTTTTAGTTCGTTGATCAATATTAATGGGCATATTTATTGTCAACACTAACACTGCTGGGCATATGTTAAAGGTCACGCTGATGGGCACTTTTTTATGTTAAGGGGCACTCTGATAAAAATATACCCATCAGAGTGCCCCTTAACATAAAATAGCCCACCAGCATACACATTAAAAATATACCTATCAGCGTGCCCCTTAACATAAAAGTTTTGTTGTGCCCATCAGAGTGTCCCTTAATAACATAAAATTTTGAGCACCATCCGCCCCTCCTTTAAAATTACTTTTTCTTTTTTAATAATTAGTCTAGTGATGGCTGAAAAGAAATCAAACCCAGTATGGCAGTATTTTAGTGAGCCAACATCAGGGAAGGCCAAGTGCAATATCTGCCAAAAATTGCTGAGCATGGGAGCAGAAAAAGGAAAGGCTAAAAATACCACAAATATCTGGAATCATCTGAAGTCCACCACCTCCAAGCTTATAAAGACGCACAGAGGGAAAAAGAAGATGCAGCTGCTTCTTCATCCAACTTTCAGCCCACTGTAGTACAGATGTTTGATGCTAAAAGAAAATGGCAAAATACTGATCCCCGGTCCAAGAAAATTGATACCCTAATCACAGAAATGATTGCCACGGACAACCAGCCCTTTACAGTTGTTGCAGATATTGGCTTCCAACGCTTGCTGACAACAATAGAACCAAGATATTCGATCAAAAGTGAAAAATACTATTGCATGTCTGTACTGGACAGTGTGTACAAAAAGGTTACACAGCGAATTAAGACACTAATTGCAACAGAGAATGCTGGCCCCTATTTGTCCTTCACAACCGACTGTTGGTCTGGAGAAACAGAATCGCTTATGAGCCTAACATGTCATTTTATAGACAGTAACTGGGAAAGGAAACAAGTCATTCTAAATGTCAAGGCTATGTCTGGCTCCCATACTGGGGACTTTATCAGGGAGATGTTTCTTAGCATGCTCAATGATTAGGACATCAACCAAGACAGAGTGGTGCTTGTGCTGCGAGACAGTAGTGCCAACATGATTAAAGGCCTCAGACTGGCAGATATACCAAACTTAAGCTGCAGTGCACACACATTACAGCTTGTGATGAAAGAGGGCATCAGCAGTCAGAGAGTAGTGGGGAACATCATTGCCAAATTGAAGACTTGTGCTACACACTTTAGCCACTCTGTGCTTGCAAAGCAGCGTCTTGGAGCCATTCAAAAAGATCTTGGCCTCCCCCAGCACAGCATCATTCAGGATGTTCCCACCCGCTGGAACTCCACATTACATATGTTGCAGAGGATGCTGGAGCAGAAGCGTGCCCTGAATTTCTATGCAGCAGAACATGGCAAGTTTACCTCCATCTCCTGCATTATCCCATGCATAGCTGTGCTGAAGATGGTGCTTCAGGCAGAGGGTCAAACCACAAGGGGGATAAAAACACTTAGAGAAACCATGTGGCAAAGCTTGGAGAGACGATTTTCAAAGATAGAGGATACCAAATGTTTGGTGCTGGCAACACTGCTTGATCCTCGGTACAAGGGCCATGTATTTGCAGGGGACACAGTGAGCAAAGCAAAAACTTGGCTGCGAGAAGAGTACGCCATTGGGTCCGAGCAACAAAAAAGTGGAGATGAAGGACCAGAACCGAAACGGACCAGGACAAGGGTAGAAGAGGAAAAGGAGGAACCCAGTCCCTCTGGTCTTCTGGAGAAAATGTACGAAAACATTTTGGGGGCTCATGGAACTCCTGCTGAAGAAAGTGACGAGCACTTAATTTCCGAGCAGTTAGAGAAGTACCTCCGAGAGCCACTGAATAGACCGACGACTGGTCTGCCACGGAATGGTGGAAACAAGAATGATCCCGCCTGTGCCACCTTGCACCACTGGCAAGAAAATGTCTCTGTCCACCTGCCTCTTCTGGTTCCAGTGAAAGATTGGGATTATCTATGATAAAAGAGGAGCAGGCTCACTGAAGAAAATGCAGAGAGACTGTGTTTCCGAACTACAACTTGAAGCTCTTAAACTGGAGTACTAAGAGAAGAGAAAGAAGAGAAAGAGAGGACTGGAAATGAGAAGAAGAAGCCTAAAACGAAAGAAAATGTGCACTTTTGTATTGTTTACAGACTTACCTCATTAATGTCCATTATCTATTGCTGTTGATTTCTTTCAAAAGTTTTGATTACCTAACCTGTTTTTGTGTATTTGTAAGATACATAGTTGTTTATCTAAATTACATACATGTGCACTGACTGGAAGCTTGTGTGTACTTCTGTTGATTTATGCAATTTTCTGTATCTCTTCTTTATTATTTAACTAAACTGTTAAATTTTACGAAATGGGGGGGAAAATAAATAAATAAAATTGTCCCAAAAATATCGGCCCGCAAAAATCGGTATTGTATATCGGGCCGCCTCGATTTCTAAATATCGGCATCGGCCATAGAAAAACTCATATCGGTTGACCTCTAAAGTGAGCCATATTCTGGTTTGGGCAGAGAGGCATGTACCCTCTTCATTCCAGGAGGTAGAGAATTGTCAGGGCAGACTATTCAAGCTGCCAGCAGCTGTTCCCAGGGGAATGGTCCCTCCATCCAGACATCTTTCTGGACCTATGCCAAAAGTGGTTACCCCGGACGTAGATCTATTGCCCTCAACAACAAGTTTAGACTTTGGTCAAGAACAAGGGACCCACTCACATGCGGGATGGATGCCGTTGGTAATCAGTTTCATTGAACTATGACGTCCCTCCGGTTCAGCTTCTACTGTTACTTCCTCACAGGATCAAGGAGGAATAAAACTAGTGGTCTTCATAGCCCCAGTTGTGGCCCAGAAGACCCTGGTACACAGAGATCATTAGAATGGCAGTTGGGTCCCCTCCCCTGCATCCAGACCTGCTTTCGCAGGGTCCAGTATTCCATCCTTCCTTACGAAGTCTAAATTTGATGGCTTGGCTGTTTGAAACCTACGTTTTAAAAGAGTCGAGGGCTCTCAGGTTCAGTCCACTCTCTCTCCTCTATGGTTAAAGCTAGAGAGCTGGCCTCCAGGCTCATTTATTAAAGAATCTGGAAGGCATATGTTTTCCCTGGTGTGAATCCAAGGGTTGGCACCTTGGAAATATGTCATTGGTAGAATCCTTGCTTTTCCTACAGCCAGGGTTCCATCTGAAACCAGGATGTTGCCCTGCCTTCCTTTTTTGCAGAACGGCGTTCTGTGGAAGAAAAATTATTGCACTCCCTTGATGTAGTGAGAGCAATGAAGGTCTATCTGAAAGCAACGGCTCAGATACGGAAAACTGAAGTTTTGTTTGTACTCGCCAGAAGGTCCCAGAAGGCCAGGCAGCATCGAAATCTACTATCTCTAATTGAATTTGACAATTATTGTTCAGGTTTATGGTTTAAAGAGGAAGGTTCCTCCTCTTCATGTGAGAGCACACTCTACTAAAAGCAGTAAGTGCTTCATGGCGGTGCATCACCAGGCCTCCATGGCTCAGATCTGCAAGGCTGCGACTTAGAATCTAGTGTAATGTATGACAGAGGACTATCAGGTGGATGTGAGAGGGGCATGAGGATGGCACCTTTGGGTGCAGTGTGCTGCAGGCAGCAGTATAGGTCCTCACTCTGATGGCGGTCTGTCTTGATTTGTGTTTCCCTCCACTCAAGTTAGCATTGCTCTGGGACATCCCATTTAGTTATTATTAAGGGCTTTGTGTCCCATGATTAGAATTTTTTTATTTTTTTTATAACAGCTTACCTGTAAAATCCTTTTATTGGAGTACATCACGGACACAAAGGTCCCTCCCCTCTTGCTGGGATACTTATTTCTTTGCTACAAAAACTGAGGGTATGGGGAGGCGTTGTATAGAGGTGAACTTCCTGTCTTGGGTGTGCCAGTGGTCCAATCACCTGAAAGTGGAATATAACCCATTTAGTTATTTATTAGGCTCTGTGTCCCATGATGTACTCCAATAAAGGTATTTTACAGGTAAGCAGTTATAAAAATCCTATTTTTACATGCATAGGTGTAAAATATTTGCACACATGGCTCTCACATTATGAATGTAAACAGTAAGGCCTCATGCACATTTTTACAGCTGCTTTTAGGAGCGTTTGGCATTTTTTTGTTTTTCATTTGCAGCTTAAAAACGCCTCTCCATGTTATTATATGGCCTCATGCACACACAGGCCTTTAGGAGCTGTAAGTGGACTACGCGATTTTATGCTCCAAAAAAAAAAAACCCACGACCAGCACTTTCTCATGACCGGCATTAGAGCTGTAAAAACATCTGATGCTGGATACAGCTGTGTTTAAGCCTGAAGCGTTTCTCATGCCTCCTATTCAAAATCAATGGCTCCCCAGGGCTGGACTGGGACAAAAATTTGGCCCTGGACTTCATCCAGACTGGCCCACTTTGACAGGTCTCTCCCATGCCGGCCGGACAAACCCCCATATGCTCATCTCTACCCCCAATGCTGCTCTGGTCCCCCATATGCTCCTCTCTCTCTCCCCCCCATGCTGCTCTTGTCCACCATATGCTCATCTCCCTCCCCCGTGCTCCTCTGGTCCCCCCCATGCTTCTCTGGGTCCCCCCCATGCTTCTCTGGGTCCCCCCCATGCTCCTCTGGGTCCCCCCCCTCCATGCTCCTCTGGTCCCCCCCCCTCCATGCTCCTCTGGTCCCCCCTCCTCCATGCTCCTCTGGTCCCCCCTCCTCCATGCTCCTCTGTCCCCCCCCCCTCCATGCTCCTCTGGCCCCCCCCCTCCATGCTCCTCTGGTCCCCCCCCTCCATGCTCCTCTGGTCCCCCCCCCCCCTCCATGCTCCTCTGGTCTCCCCCCCCCATGCTCCTCTGGCCCCCCCCCCCTCCATGCTCCTCTGGTCCCCCCCTCCATGCTCCTCTGGTCCCCCCCCCTCCATGCTCCTCTGGTCCCCCCCCCTCCATGCTCCTCTGGTTCTCCCCCCCCCATACTGCTCTGGTCCCCCATATGCTCATCTCCCCTGCAGGCTTCTCTGATCCCCTATATGCTCATCTCCCCCCCCCCCAATGCTGCTGCTCTGGTCCCCCTATATGCTCCCCCCCTCCATGCTGCTCTGGGCCCCCATATGCCTCACCCCCCCCCCTCCATGCTGCTCTGGTCCCCCATATGCTCATCCCCCCCCCTCCATGCTGCTCTGGTCCCCATATGCTCATCCCTCCCTGCAAGCTTCTCTGGTCCCCCATATTCACCCCCCCCATGCTGCTCTGATCCCCATATGCTCCACCCCCCATGCTGCTCTGGTCCCCCATATGCTCCTCCCCCCCCTCCATGCTGCTCTGCTACTCCATATGCTTACCCCCCCCAATGCTGCTCTGATCCCTCATACCTCCTCTCCCTGGCTTAGTTATGCAGCGTGACTGAATAATGACATGCTCCTCGGGAGTCGGCACTGGGAAGCTCATCATACGATCCAGAAGGAGGGCTCAGAACAGCAGCACACAGCTGTGACATAAGCTTCCTCTGCAATGTGCACTCGTTCTCCTGCTCTTTTCTTCCCCCCGCTCTCCATCTAGATTCTCCGCGGCAGCAGACAAGATGGAGAGCGGAAGAAAAGAGCAGGAGAACGAGTGCACACTGCAGAGGGAGCTCATGTCACAGCTGTGTGCAGCTGCGCTGAGACCTCCTTCCGGATCGTATAATGAGCTTCTCAGTGCCGACTCCCGAGGAGCATGTCATTATTCAGTCACGTTGCATAACTAAGCCAGGGAGAGGAGGTGAGCGGCACTGAAACCGGCCCACTGGGAAACTCCCGGTGGTCTAGATGGCCAGTACATGCCTGATGGCTCCCTATGGAAGCCCATTGATTTGAATAGAAGTCGCACGAGAAGACAGATCATGATGATCCGACTTGCAGCGGGGCTTGTGTGCTGAGGATCTTGAACCCCTTGCCAAAATGCAAAGAAAAAAAAATTGGCGTGGGATTCCCCCCTTTAGTCTGGTATGGATTTTAAGGGGAACCCCCATGCCGACAAAAAAGACATCGGCAGAGGAGGGAGAAGAACCAGAGGATAAAGAAATCGGAAGAGACGCCGGGGCTGCCCTAATAAATTACTTTAACCACTACATTACCAAGCCTATTTCTGAGATTGTGTTTACACGTTAAAAACATATTTTTTTTGCTAGAAAATTACTTAGGACCCCCACACATATATAGGGTTCTAACACCCTAGAGAATCAAATGGTGGTTGATGCAATACTCTCTCACACCGTATTTGTGCAGTGATTTTACAAGCGCAATTTGGGGAAAAAATACACTTTTTTTTTATTAAAAAATAAGTCAAGAGTAAAGTTAGCAATTATTTTTTTATATTGTGAAAGATAATGTTACGCTGAGTAAATTGATACCCAACATGTCACACTTCAAAATTGCGCCCGCCTGTGGAATGGCGACAATCTTTTACCCTTTAAAATTTCCATAGGCTACGTTTTAAAAAATTCTACTGGTTGCATGTTTTGAGTTACAGAGGAGGTCTAGGGCTAGATCGTGGCGATATCTCACATGTGTGGTTTAAACACCGTTTTTATATGCAGGCGCTACGCACGTATGCGTTTGCTTCTGCTTGTGAACGAGACGGGGCGCGTTTACATTTAAAATTTTGTTTTTCTTATTTATTTTACCTTTTTATTTAATTTTTTTTCACTGTTCTTTTAAAAAAAAAAATTCACTTTTATTCCTATTACAAGGAATGTAAACATCCCTTGTAATAGAAAAAAGCATGACAGGTCCTCTTAAATATGAGATCTGGGGTCAAAAAGACCTCAGATCTCATATTTACACTAAAATGCAATAAAAAAAAAAATAATAAAATGTCTCTTTAAGAGCTTTGGGCGTAAGCAACGTTTTGACGTCGCTTCCGCCCTGCAATGACCTGGAGACGGGCGGGGGCCATCTTCCCCTCGCTTGTCTCCATGTCAGGCTTGAAACGGGTCCGGATCGCCTCCGCCGTTACCTACAGCCACGGTAAGCGGTGGAGCACACCGGATCGTGGTGGGAGCCGATTAAAAGTGATCTTGCAGTGAATCTGCCGCAGAAACCACTTTTATCTGAAAGAGAACCGCCGGCTCTTGAAGAGGATACCAGGGTTATGGTAGCTAGCTGCTACCATAACAACGGTATTCCTCTTCAAAGAGAGGACATTTACAGTTGTACGGTGGGAAGGAAGTAGTTAAAAACCTGTGTAGTGTTTTCATTCTTTACACTTTTTTTTGGGTGAATGGGTAGGAGTACCCCATATTCATTGACATAGGGTGGGGGCCAGATTCCAAAAAGCTCCCTGCCCACAGACCCCGACAACTACCGGCCAGGGTTGTTGGGAAGAGGCCCTCCCCCCCCCATGTTGAGGGCATGTGGCCTGGTATGGTTCAGGGGGGGTGGGCTCGCGCCCCCTTTCCAGACCTGCTGGGCTGCATGCTTGGATAAGGGTCTGGTATGGATCTTGGGGGGGACCGCACCCGATTTATTTATTTTTGGTATGAGGGTTTGACCCCTTAAATTCCATACCAGACCGAAGGGTCTGGTATCATCTTTGGGGGGGGGACCCCACGCCAGTTTATTTATTTTTTCCATTTTGGTGAGGGGTTCCACTTCAAGATCCTCGGCACACAAGTTGCGCCGCAAGTCTGATTATCATGATCCGATTTCTGGTGCGACTTCTATTCAAATCAATGGCCCTCTTAGGGAACCATTGATTTTGAATACAGGCATGAAAAATGCTACTAAAGTATAGTTTATATATTAGTTGTATATATGTGCCATTCATCCTTGTGGACATATCTATGCATATATTCTCCACACACCATGTACATTTCTATTTCATTTTTAGTATGTCTATTACTTCTTAATTTTGGATGTGCAATATATTCAGTGTCTTGATTTTCTGGCCAACCCACATTATCAACCCCAAGCGGTTGCTGATGGTGTGTCATGCGCTGGAGCTTGTTGTTCTACGACCAGCCTGGACACATAAATAGCACCTCCTCAGCACTGCGATGTTAGGCCTGTAGAAGGAGCTGATGCTTCGAACACGTAGCTTTGCCTACTCTGTCTATCCAGCCGTCCTCTCCTTGATGTTCCTCCTCCTCCAGTGATGTTATTTCCCTGCGTTCCATACTGGTCCCGGCCAACTTCCTGATGGCCACAGGACGGATCATAGTTTCCCTGTCATCTCTTCACACGCGTGGATGCTTGTCTCTGACGCCAGGAGAGTTTTCCATACCTGCACACAGATGAGCCTTATTTTATCTTGTAAGGGCATTACTTACCTTGCCATTAAACTGTGCATTAATACTACACTCAGGTGTTGCTTCCTGTGTTCTCACTTTTTTTTTTTTTTTAAGAAATGCTGCTAAAAGCTAGCACGGCCAAACTCGCATTAACGCCAATGCAAAAAGGTACTAAATGCACGTTTGCAGGGACCGACCTGTCGGAGCGCTGCTCTCCCATATGGGGGATCGGATGAAGATGGACCGTAGCGTTCGCCTTCATCCGATCTGATCCGCCAGACGGATGGAAAATAGGGTTTCCATCCGTCACACTTTAGCGGGTCGGATGTCAGCAGGCATGTCACCGATGACATACGTGGCTCCATAGACCTGCATGGAGCTTCCGTTCAGGTCCACCTAAAAAACTGACAGGAGGACCTGAACGGTCTATCCGTGTGAAAAGGGCCTAAGAAAGGTCTTGTATATATCTGCTATCATTCCTCTTCACTATTTAGCCACTTGAATACTAGTCTGTGTATATATACCTTCGTTACCAGGGCATTTTTAAGTGCTGTGTTGGTTTGACAAAAACTTAGAAAAATCTCATAAATTGCATTTCATGAGGCACTAATATGCTTCCTAAATTGTTTAGGGTAGGTTCACCCTGTTGCGCTGCTGTAATGCACATATGTCGATGCACTTTTATCCTCTTGTGCAAAGTGACGCCAAAAAGGTGTATGCTCATTTTAAATATTTTTTTTATGATACAGCTTATCACACTAGTGTGTTGTGTGAACTGCAGAATACCAACACACAACACGTGTGTTTTCACATGTTGCAGTAACACGCATGCTCCCACAGTGCAAAGATGTGTGCAGAGCCTAAGACACGGCGTATACAGTGCAGGTGTCTGGATCATATAATGCACAGAACAACTTGCAGATTTCAATAGCTAGGATTAAGTGCCACTTTAAATATTGGTTGTCGGTGGTGTGCGCTCCCTAAATGTTGGCAATCGGTGTATAGCGACTGAGTGGTGGTCAGTCATTTTTTCTCCCCTATAACATTGGTGGATAATGTGATCCTTCAGGGTCCAATGGAAGCTGTTTACTCCTATAGGATCACAGGAGATTGCTGAAAGAGAAAGAAGGAAGATGATTGATTGCAGAAAAGGAAGGGGCAAGCTTTTAAGTGTAAACTGTACTACTGTTTCCCCTGTGATCGCAGTGATTGGGCATCAGAGCACTAATAAGGCACAGAGCAGCTGTGACACCTCAATCTCAGATATTTAATGGGCATACTCAATGCCCGTGCCTTATTTCTGGCGAGAAGTTTATAAACGGCTCTCCAAAAATAGACATCCACCTCCCTGACAATTTTTTACAATAGTCAGCAGGGAGGTGGTTAGGATAGCTAATGGGTTTTATTAGAATATAATAAGATAAGCTTGTAGTGAGCAAGAGTTCTTAGAGCAACCTCTGTTTTAGCATAAGGTGGTATTCAAAAATGGTCTTCTATTTTTTTACATTGAATTTTTTTTTTTTTAAATGAAGCAATTGTAAATAAATTACAATGATATATAACATAAACAAACATTCATGATATACTACCAACATAAAAATTATCAGCATACATCCGCCAAGGAGAAATACAGGTATCAATGGATTAGGATAAAAGGATAATAATACAAATATCAAGCATATCTATGCCAACAGGGTCCGCTACAACTAAATCCGAGCATTATACTTTGGTGTAACGAGAACAAGGATGATAATTGGTCTTCTAATTTTAAAAACAACTTGCTAAGAGAATGGATTACATAGGCAGTTGTACTTTATATACTGCATGTGGCTGTGTGACATTTGTTGTACTCCCAGGGGACCTGCATTATAGTAAATTGCAGCATGTTGTATCCCCCCCCCCCCTGTTTTTTAGGCAAAGTGGAGCCAACAGATGCATTCTTCATTAGATTACAATTTAAATTGTTGCCTGTGGGTTTTTAAGATGGCCTGAGAGGTTATAGTAAAAATATTGAGATACATATAAAGAGTATTGACAGCTGTAAAGGGGTTAAGTATGAATCAACTGGTACAAAACACTGAAAGGTAAAACCAAGACCTGAGTGTGCATAAATATAAAAAGTAGTGCTGAGCTGTTTTTTTTTTTTTTTTGCATCACATTTTGAAATGTACCACGTGTTCACCTAATGCACCTTTGCATTCCATTTCATGCTTATTTCACAGCAGATGTGATTGTTTCAGAGCAGATCTTATTTGCACTTGTACTATTTGATGTTTTTTTCCATGATTTTTTTGCATTGTGTTATATACCTCTTCACCATTTGAGGTTTATTTGGACACTATATTGTTTGACACTTGCACACTTGCACAATATTTTGCACTTAGCATTGCTTTTATGCTTGTGTGTTTTTTATACTTTTGCATATAAATTTATCAACAGCTCAGCACTACTTTTTTTCTAGTATAAAATTTGATTTAGATTTGCTTAACATTTTCCTTATAATGCATACAGTGGAGCCTACCTGTTTAATCTAAAAATATAATTTCCTGGGGCTAATCTTGTCAGCCTACAAATGGGTCGGCTCCACCCCTCTGACCCCACAGGACAACCCCCCCTGTTCAAATAAAAGGTGTGATTCCCTCATACCCCAGCGTTCCTTTTTGTCCTCGCTGCAGAATAGCGCTCCTGCTACTGAGAGAATGGGAAAAGGGGGAATAATGAAGAGCCCTACCTGGAGGACTCTTGGTCGGCAATAAATCCCCGCTGATCCGTGATTCCCAGGCAGATGTATGCGGCCGAAATGGTGCATCTGGATGTCCATGGTGAGCAGCAGCATGGCTCCCCCCCCCCTGCTTGCGTGAGGGGGTATGTAATTTTGCCAGAATTTACCTTTTATTTTGTCTGTAATGCATCTTGCTTCATTCAGTGATGTTTCTCTAGATTGTACAGATCCCCATATGGCAGGTGGGACGTCTTTGAGTTCCACAGAAGCCTACAGTGTAATGGCGGCACCTGCCTGGCTGCATGTTGGCTATTGGGGTGGGGGACTGGCAGTATACTGTGCAGCTCTTGTTCGGCTTTCCTTTAGGTTTACCAAAACCATGTAGTGTGAGATCAGACGCAAACCCACTTAAAGCGGAGTTCCACCTAAAAATGGAACTTCCGCTTAACCCACTCCTCGCCCCCTTACATGCCACATTTGGCAAGTAATTTTTTTGGGGGGGGAGTGGGGGCTTCAGGAGAAGGGGACTTCCTGTCCCACTTCCTCCTTCCGCTGAGAGGCTGTAAAGGCGATTAGCTTAATCGCCTTATTGCAGCCCCTCCCTGTAGGCGAGCACCTGTCCAATCAGACGGCGCCACGCCGCTCGAGCATGCGCAGTGCCGCTCGCGCATGCGCAGTGGATGCCCGGCCGTGAAGCCGAAAGCTGTCACTGCCGGGTGCCCACACTAGGAATGAAGATGGGGGGGCGAGGAGCGGAGCCCCGGCCGGCGCTTCGCTGGAGCCGTGGAGCAGGTAAGTGTCTGTTTATTAAAAGCCAGCAGCTACAATTTTTTTTAATAAACTAAAAAAAAGGCTGGAACTCCCCTTTAATTGAGTGCAGTCGGGCACACCCTTGCACTGCATGGTGGATCTGGGAGAGGTTGGAGTGTTGTGTAGTGTAAGACCAGCCTCACTCTACTTTTGAAGGGGAGAGAAAAAAATTAGATCTGTACTAGCTATGGAACATTGCAGAAAACTATTGTGATCATGCCTTTTTGTTTCTGTACTAAACAAGATTTTGTATTCTTGTCCTGCTTCTGGCATAGCCGAGTTTGTTTCAATAAGCATCTGGTGCTAATGTCAGGACTCTGGTCTGGGAAGCTGCTGTGTCAGCCTCCCTTGGTTAACCCCTTAGAGGATTATTGCCAAACAAGCAAATTTCTACTGCATTGAATTTGTTTTGAACTGCTTTATTAATCAGCAGGGCTATTTTTTGAAGTAGATGGGTAACTTTTGATATACAGTCATGGCCGAAATTGTTGGCACCCCAGAAATGTTTCAAGAAAATCAAGTATTTCTCACAGAAAAGTATTGCAGTAACGCATGTTTTGTTATACACATGTTTATTCCCTTTGTGTGTATTGTAACAAAACAAAAAAGGGAGGGAAAAAAGAAAATTGGACATAATGTCACACAAAAATGGTCTGGTCAAAATTCTTGGCACCCTTTCAAAATTGTGGATGAATAAGATTGTTTCAAGCATGTGATGCTCCTTTAAACTCACCTGGGGCAAGTAACAGGTGTGGGCAATATAAAAATCACACCTGAAAGCAGATAAAAATCGGAGAAGTTCACTTGGAGCCCTTTCACACTGGTGCATTTTTGCCGCTTTTTTTTTGCGGTAAAAATAGCGCTATTAAAACGCACATAAAACGCTCTCCATGCATCTCAATGAACCCTTTCACACTAAGGCATTGTGCTGGAGGAGCGTTGAGAAAAGTCCTGCAAGCAGCATCTTTGGAGCAGCTTTTGAGCGCTGAAAAAAACGCTCCAAAAATGCCCCTCTCCATTGAAATGAATTGAAAACGCGGTAAAAATGCCCTGAGCTGTAGAAACATGATCTCACAAAAAATGTAACATACAAGCAGAAAAGAGAACATCTATGAGATCTCAAAAACGATCATTTTTCAAATAGAATCAAGAAAAGAAAAAGCTGGAACATGGTGGCACAAAGGCACATACCCAAATGGGAAAAGCTAAACAAACAAATCCCTAACCCTAATCCCGCTCCCAATAGTCCCAAATCCCTATCCCTAATCCCACTTCCACTAGTCCCAAATCCCTAACCCCACTTCCACTAGTCCCAAATCCCCTAAGCCTAATCCCACTTCCACTAGTCCCAAATCCCTAACCCCAATCCCACTTCCACTAGTCCCAAATCCCTAACCCCACTTCCACTAGTCCCAAATCCCTAATCCCACTTCCACTAGTCCCAAATCCATAACCCTAATCTCACTCCCAATAGTCCAAAATCCCTAACCCTAATCTTGCTCCCAATAGTCCCAAATCTTTAACCCTAACCCTGCTCCCAATAGTCCCAAATCTCTAACCCTAACCCTGCTCCCAATAGTCCCAAATCTCTAACCCTAACCCTGCTCCCAATAGTCCCAAATCCCTAACCCTGCTCCCAATAGTCCCAAATCCCTAACCCTAATCCCACTTTCACTAGTCCCAAATCCGTAACCCTAATCTCACTCCCAATAGTCCAAAATCTCTAACCCTAATCCTGCTCCCAAATCCCTAACCCTAATCCCACTCCCAATAGTCTCAAATCCCTAACCCCGCTCCCAATAGTCCCAATTCCCTAACCCTAATCCCGCTTCCACTAGTCCCAAATCCCTAACCCTAATCTCACTCCCAATAGTCCAAAATCTCTAACCCTAACCCTGCTCCCAATAGTCCCAAATCTCTAACCCTAACCCTGTTCCCAATAGTCCCAAATCCCTAACCCCACTCCCACTCCCAATAGTCCAAAATCCCTAATCCCACTTTCACTAGTCCCAAATCCCTAACCCTATAATCTCACTCCCATTAGTCCCAAATCACTAACCCTAATCTCACTCCCACTAGTCCCAAATCCCTAACCCTAATCCTGCTCCCAATAGTCCCAAATCCCTAACCCTAATCCCACTTTCACTAGTCCCAAATCCCTAACGCCAATCTCACTCCCACTAGTCCCAAATCCCTAACCTCACTCCCACTAGTCCCAAATCCCTAACCTCACTCCCACTAGTCCCAAATCCCTAACCCTAATCTCACTCCCAATAGTCCCAAATCCCTAACCCTAACCCCGCTCCCAATAGTCCAAAATCCCTAATCCTGCTCCCAATAGTCCCAAATCCCTAACTCTAACCCTAATCTCACTCCCAATAGTCCCAAATCCCTAACCCTGCTCCCAATAGTCCCAAATCCAGAACCGTAATCACATTCAGTATTGATGTTTGAAATGTATTAATTATATAAATAAAAGAAAACAAATTTACATTTATTATGTTTATTACATGACAAAGATAATCACACAATATACAGTATGTAGTACACTCAAAATACTATATACTCCAAAAGAGACAGAAAGATTAATATATTTTAAAGTATGTTAAAATAGATCTAATAAGGAATATGTTTATACTACTGTAGGTTTATAATTTGGGACTATTGGGAGCGGGATTAGGGATTTGGGACCATTAGGAGTGGGATTAGGGTTAGGTTTAGTGAATTGGGACAATTGGGAGCAAGATTAGGGTTAGGGATTTGGGACTATTGGGAGTGGGATTAGGTTTAGGGTTAGGGATTTGGGACTATTGGGAGCGGGATTAGGGTTAGGTTTAGTGAATTGGGAGCGAGGTTAGGGATTTGGGACTATTGGGATTAGGGTTAGGGATTTGGGACTATTGGGAGCGGGATTAGGGTTAGGTTTAGTGAATTAGGACAAATGGGAGCGGGATTAGGGTTAGGTTTAGTGAATTGGGACAATTGGGAGCGAGATTAGGGTTAGGGATTTGGGACTATTGGGAGCGGGATTAGGGTTAGGGATTTCGGACTATTGGGAGCGGGGTTAGGGTTAGGGATTTGGGACTATTGGGAGCGGGATTAGGGTTAGGTTTAGTGAATTGGGACAAATGGGAGCAGGATTAGGGTTAGGTTTAGTGAATTGGGACAATTGGGAGCGAGGTTAGGGTTAGGGATTTGGGACTATTGGGAGCGGGCTTAGGGATTTGGGACTATTGGGAGCGGGATTAGGGTTAGGTTTAGTGAATTGGGACAAATTGGAGCGGGATTAGGGTTAGGTTTAGTGAATTGGGACAATTGGGAGCGGGATTAGGGTTAGGGATTTGAGACTATTAGGAGTGAGGTTAGGGTTAGGGATTTGGGACTATTGGGAGTGGGATTAGGGTTAGGTTTAGTGAATTGGGAGCAAGATTAGGGTTAGGGATTTGGGACTATTGTGAGCGAGGTTAGGGTTAGGGATTTTGGACTATTGGGAGCTGGGTTAGGGTTAGGGATTCAAGACTATTGGGAGCGGGATTAGGATATAGATACTTACGTTGCAATGCTCATCCGAGTGTAATTTCTGAACTTGTCTGGGTGCACTCTCAAGTCCTCATATAGCAACGCAAATTGTCCACTTGAGGTGTGTGCTTGGAGGATGGGATGAACCCAATAGCGACGTTTCTGCCTCTGTTGGTGGATATTCTCCCAATGGAGTAGCACAAACAACAAAAAAGCTCCATAAACTCCATCTTCTTTCTGTAACTTCTTCTCACCTCCACGAGATACCAGGAAGTAAACGGGAAGTGATGTAGAAATGGTGGGGTTGTCCTTTGACGCTCATGCTTAAATAACGCTGTCAAAACGCCCGCGAATGCGGTAAAAACGAGGTAAAATAGCAGCGTTTTAACGCTCCGCTATAGGTGTTTTTAGTGTGAAAGGGCTCTAAGGCCCCGTACACACGAGAGGATTATCCGCTTGAAACGGTCCTCCGGACCGTTCCCGCGGATAAATCCTCTGGCGGATTTTGATCTGATGGTTGTACTAACCATCAGATTGAAATCCCCGCAGAATCCATCCGCGGTGACGTGTCGCGCCGTCGCCGCGATGACGCGGCGACGTGCGCGACGCTAAAGATAAAGACTTCCACGCATGCGTCGAATCATTACAACGCATGCGAGGGAGAGGAGCGGACGGATTGATCCGGTGAGTCTGTACAGACCACCGGATCAATCCGCTGGACAGGATTCCAGCGTATAGATTTCTTAGCATGCTAAGAAATTTATATCCGCTGGAAATCCATCGGCCGGAAATATATCCGCGGAAAAATATCCGCTCGGACGTACACACCACCGGATCTATCCGCTGGACCTGATCTGCGGATAAATCCCAGCGGATAGTCTGAGGACTTGAGAACCAAAATTGTGGAAAAATATCAACAATCTCAAGGTTACAAGTCCATATCCAGAGATCTAGATTTGCCTTTGTCCACAGTGCGCAACATTATCAAGAAGTTTGCAACCCATGGCACTGTAGCTAATCTCTCTGGGCATGAACGGAAGAGAAAAATTGATGAAAGGTTGCAATGCAGAGTAGTCCAGATGGTGGATAAGCAGCCCAAACAAGTTCCAAAGAAATTCAAGCTGTCATGCAGGCTCAGGGAGCATCAGTGTCAGCGCAAACTATCCGTCAACATTTAAATTAAATTTAACACTATGGCAGGAGACCCAGGAGGACCCCACTGCTGACACAGACATAAAAAGGTTAGGGATTTGGGACTATTGGGAGCAGGATTAGGGTTAGGGATTTGGGACTATAGTGGGAGTGAGATTAGGGTTAGTGATTTGGGACTAATGGGAGTGAGATTATAGGGTTAGGGATTTGGGACTAGTGAAAGTGGGATTAGGGATTTTGGACTATTGGGAGTGGGAGTGGGGTTAGGGATTTGGGACTATTGGGAACAGGGTTAGGGTTAGAGATTTGGGACTATTGGGAGCAGGGTTAGGGTTAGAGATTTTGGACTATTGGGAGTGAGATTAGGGTTAGGGATTTGGGACTAGTGGAAGCGGGATTAGGGTTAGGGAATTGGGACTATTGGGAGCGGGGTTAGGGGTTAGGGATTTGAGACTATTGGGAGTGGGATTAGGGTTAGGGTTACCGTAAAGTGAATAACTCAACACCAAGTTCACTGTATGGACCTCTTATATATTTGTACATGTGGATCATATCCCCCCCTTATTCTCCTCAAGAGTGAATACATTCAGTTCCTCTAATCTTTCCTCATAGCTGAGCTCCTCCATGCCTTTTATCAGTTTGGTTGCCCTTCTCTGCACTTTCTCCAGTTCTCCGATATCCTTTTTGAGAACTGGGGCCCAAAACTGAACTGCATATTCCAGATGAGGTCTTACTAATGATTTGTACAGGGGCAAAATGATATCTCTCTCTCTAGAGTCCATACCTCTCTTAATACAAGAAAGGACTTTGCTCGATTGCATGCCATTATTTTCTTTATTTTATTTTTTCCCATTATTGAGCTTATGATCTACCAAAACCCCCAGATCCTTCTCCACTACAGATCCCCCCAGTTGTACTCCCCCTAGTATATATGATACATGCATATTCTTAGCCCCCAAGTGCATAACTTTACATTTATCAACATTAAACCTCATCTGCCACTTTGTCGCCCAATCAGACAGAGCATTGAGGTCGGCTTGTAAATTGGAGACATCCTGTAAGGACGTTATTCCACTGCATAGCTTGGTGTCATCTGCAAAGACAGAAATGTTACTTTTGATCTCAGACCCAATATCATTTATAAAGATATTAAAAAGTAAGGGTCCCAGCACTGAACCTTGGGGTACACCACTAATAACCTTTGACCATTCAGAGTAAGAATCATTTACCACGACTCTCTGAATTCTGTCTTTTAGCCAGTTTTCTATCCATTTACAAGCTGATATTTCCAATCCTGTAGACCTTACCTTACACATGAGCCGTGTGTGCGGAACTGTATCGAACGCTTTTACAAAATCCAAGTATACCACGTCTACTGCCATGCCTCTGTCCAGGTATAAAGGACCTTGCTCTTTTGATCATTCCTTGGCCGCCTTGGCCCTCCTTCCTTCCCTCGTACTTTCTATGCCACCTCTCAGTTCCCCTCCATGAGACTCTTTCCTTCTTCAGATCTCATAAACATATTCCATCCTGACCAAGTATCGTTATACTGTGTCCTCCTATTCTGCGCTGAATGCACAAAGTCTTCCATTGCTCCTACCTCCTGGATCCTATTGAGCCAGCCTGCAATGCAGGGTACACTTGTGTCCCTCCACCTCAGCGTGACTTCTGCCCTTGCTGCGTTTATCATATGACACACTGCTGATTTCCTATATTTCTGCCCAGGTATCTGTGAACTGTGCAGCAAAAAAAAGGCGGGGTCGTCCGGGATCAGATCTTCCAATACATTTTTGATTAATTCTTCGTACCCCCTCCCAAAAGTGCCTCATTTTGTTACAGGACCAAAAAATATGTAAAAGTGTTCCCTACTCTCTGCCACATCTCCAGCAGCTTCCATCTACCTGTTTATCAAATTGGTGTAACCTTTCTGCGGTATAATACCATTGTGTTAGGAGCTTATAGTTCGCTTCTTGCGTCTTTGAGCACACCGAAGAATTGACTGCCAAAAATATTATTTGTTTATGCTGGGTTGGGGTGAAAGTTCTCCCCAGGTCCCTCTCCCATTTCCTAATACTTGGCATCACAAAATCTTCTGGAGGTGTGTTCAAAAACCCATACATTTTCGACAATACTCTTGAGAGTGGTTCCACTCCGTTACAACATCTCTCCAATGTTGTCAATTGTCTTTGAAATTCCATTATCTGTCCCAAAGATCTTAAAAAATGGCTTACCTGAAGCGCCTGCCACAGTGTGAGTTCAAATGGGCCTCCTATTTCTGTTAGGTCCCCAATTGAGGGCCACTCACTTGACTTTATAAAGTCTAAAACCTGACAAAGGCCCTTTCTTCTGAACTTTTCAGCTATAGCCCGCTCCAACCCTGGAGTAAAATTAGGATTGCCTACTATAGGTATCAATGGTGATTTACCTGGTGTGTATTTCTTATCTCCACATATTTTTGCTGAGATTTGCAATGTTGGGCCTATTATAGGGTGTCTCTTAAGGTATCTAGGAAGTGACGAATAGCACCATGCTGCTCTAGATAACGGGATTGGACTTGCATATTGCTCTATATTTACCCACCTTTTAAACTCTCCATGTCTGCACCAGTCTACCAAACTGGTCAAATGAGATGCTCTATAATATTTTATTATGTTTGGGATTGCCATCCCTCCTACATTTTTGGGCATTCTCAACAGTTCCCTTTTAATTCTAGGTTTTTTCCCTGCCCATATAAATCTCATAAACAGGGTATTTACCGGTCTTAAAAAAGTTATCGGTATAGAGATTGTCAGGGCCTGAATCATATACAACATTTTTGGTAAGATGCACATTTTCACTATACTTCATCTCCCGAACCATGAGTGCAGTCCTTATCCCCATTTATCTAGCAGTAATTTCATTGCATTATATAGTGGAGGGAAATTCAGTGCAAAGATGTTCTTAATATTTGATGATATATATGTGCCTAAGTATTTTAGTACTGTCACCCATTTGAACCTAAAATTCTGTTTTATTGTATCCCCTATTGATCCTTCTGATTTAGTTTTATTAATTTTCATGTTAGATATTTTCCCATACTTCTCAATTTCTCGTAGAAGATTGGGAAGTGACATATGGGGGTTAGTCACTGAGAAAAGCAGATCATCCGCGTATGCTGCTATCTTATGTATCTGCTTTCCCATCTGTATTCCCTGGATATCTACATTTTGTCGAATTCTGTTTAGTAAGGGCTCTAATGTGAGGGCGAACAACAGGGGCGACAGAGGGCAACCCTGTCTTGTACCATTTTTAATTTTAAAGGGAGATGAAAGTACTCCATTAACCCTTACTGAGGCACGTGGGTTTGTATATACACTCATAATCCATCTGATCATGCAATTTCCCAATCCCACCTGTCTCAGTACTTCCTCCAGAAACCGCCAGCTTACCCGGTCAAACGCTTTTTCTGCGTCGGTGTTCAAATTTTTTTTTCTCTCCAACATAATGTACCAGGTTAAGGATTTTAATCGTATTATCTTTCGCCTTTTCCCGACACAAATCCCACCTGATCCATATCCACCAACTGAGCTATCCATGGTTGGAGCCTAGATGCTATTATTTTTGAAAAAAAAATTAAATCTGCGTTTAACAGCGAAATAGGTCTGTAACTACCGCACTCCGCCGGGTCCTTCCCCTCTTTGGGGATCACGGTAATATGTGCCAGAAGAGCTTCCGTAGGGAATGCCGCAGTACCCCCCAATGCGTTGAAAAACGTTGCCATCTGTCCATTCAATAACCCGGAGAATTCTCTGTAATAACTCACAGAGAATCCATCCGGGCCTGGAGATTTCCCTAACTTCACCTTTTTTAAGATTACCCCTACTTCTTCAGTGGATAGATTTTTTTTTTGACTGTCGGGGATACAGTCGGGGATAGGCTGAAGACGTCCTACTCGTGACGAAATGCGTAGGTGTGGCTTAGCTGGGTGACATCATCACGCTACACGGAGACACGCGACGGCGGCGTTTGAAGCAGACGGAGGAGGACTCGAGGAGACGCCACCCTCTCCTAGCATATTGTATCCCATATGCGCTTTTTACTCATCAACTGTAAGTGCACATCTGTTTTTCAATAAACCCCTGTGTATGTGGTATTCCATTACTCTTTATTACATGGGTGGCTATATTGCCAATTGATTGCTGGAGCATACATGATCCGGAGCCAGTGCCTTGGATTTTTCCAGTCCCTGAAGCAGTCTTTTTGGGAAGACTAGTTTTAAACATCCCTGGGCCTCATAAGACCGCTGCAAATCCGGTCTTTCCTTTTGGTAAGGAGATTACATTCTCACTTATCCGGTGTCCCTTTTTTTGGTGGAGGATTTCCTACTTTAGTCACATATGACTTTTCACCTATGAAGAAGCACTTATGAACTATTTTCACACATTTGGATTTTCTTTCATGTTTTACTCTACAAAGTTTCAAGTTTTTTGTTGTCACATAGTATTTCACCTCATTTGTTTGCAACTGACCAATTTTTTTGGTGGTCATTATTTACAGCGCTGTACTATCTTGTGTTTTCTAGTCAGTATAACTTTGACTATTTGATTTGGAGATTTCTTCTTCTATGTTTGTATGACTATGGGAATATTCGTAATCTTTATTTGTCATAGTCAGAATAATCTAGGTCAAATCGAGCTAGTAGAGTTTAACACTTTCTTTTTTTTCTTCACTCTTGGACGCTCCCGCGGTTTTGGAGGTTCCTGTTTTTCTGGAACCGCGTGACCAGTCCGGTTCCTTTTGGCGCACTTTATGAATTTAAAGTTTTAGTCAGTATCCGGCACAGTGTGTACCCATTGGGAGTGTCGGAACAGACTTCAGGGATAAGTGCACTTATCTGGTTTTCCTACCATTACATAATTGATACCACACGGTTAGGAAGGATAACCTATTTTATATTGAGTGGAGGTTGTTATTATATGTAAAATTCCTTTTATGTACTGTATGTATTTCATCCTCCCACAGGATTTTCCTGTGGCATTAATTTGTACTGTACTGCTGTTCAATAAACTTCTTTTAAAATCAAAAAAATAAAACATCTATTATAATACACATTAGCCCATGGCTCGTATCTTTAAGTGTCTGAGGCTCTTAAGTTACGATCTGGGATAATGTGCAAGTCTCTGAAGAAAAATTTGTGTCCACCAGTATGAACTCAATTCAACCTTATATATATATCTATCTAAATGACTCTTCTCATGTCCACAAAAACATATGTAAAATAATATAATTTTGGCCTTCTAAATGAATCCTTTTAAACCCCAATATTTCTGACAATATCATTTATTTTTTAGCAGAGACCCTAGGGGCAGCTGTGGCAATGATGTCAGGAGAAGGATCTTTACAAGGAGTGGTTCGTTTCCTCCAAGTATCTGAGGACACATGTGTTATTGATGGGACAGTGGATGGCCTGAATCCCGGCCTCCATGGACTTCATATTCATGAATATGGGGATAATTCTGCAGGCTGCGAAAGGTATTTTTTTTGGGGGGGTGATAATTAGGAACTGGGGTCCTTTTTGCCAAAAATTTATTTAAAGCCTTAAAGTGGTTGTAAAGGTTTGTTGTTTTTTTTTCTTCTTCTTCTTTAACCACTTGCTGCCTGCCCACAGTCAAATGACAGCTGGGCGGTGCAGCTCTCGTTCTGGGTGGACATCATATGATGGCTCGCCCGCGCCGTGTTGCTAGGACACAGCGTGACCCCGATCTTTAAAGAGCCAAGATCACAGCTCTTTAATCATGTGATCGGCTGTGTCCAATCATAGCTGGTCACATGTTAACACGGAGAAAAAAACAAGGGGGTTGGGACTTTAAATGAAGCACCTCGGAAAAGGGCCTCCGTCCCTAATAGCAATGTGAATGTGAGAACAGTTTTGGGACTTTAAATGAGGCACAAAGAGGAACCGGAGTGTAGAAACGATCATTTATTGATCGGCAATAACCATGACATAGTACACTCAAATGGATATTGCAGTAAAGGTTATGTTTACAGAAACTCAAATACAATAGAAAGAAAAATGAATAACATAAGTGATACAAAGATATACAATAACATTCCCGTTGTAGCTCTATGTACAAATTTGTATAAAACTTTATTTTATAAAAAGGAATAAATATCCTCACAGATGGCGTCATTAGAGTATGCATCTTTGTAAGCTCTACGCGTTTCGATGGATAATACCACTTCGTCAGGAGCTGATGCGTATGACGTTTCTGTGAAAAAAGTATAAAGCATTGAACATATATTAACCCCAATAACAAATGAAGATATGGGGAAGGGGGGGCTTAGATGGGAAAAAATTGATACTTTCTACTCACTTAAAAACTCAGCATGTCACTGTAAAACATCGAGAGGACAGGGAACCCCAATAGTGTCTCCACCGGGAGCTGAGGTGGGAAGGACACCCAGGGAGGGCATAGAGCAGCAAACGCCTCCCCGCCAGGATGACATTTGAGTGTACTATGTCGTGGTTATTGCCGATCAATAAATGATCGTTTCTACACTCTGGTTCCTCTTTGTGCCTCATTTAAAGTCCCAAAACTGTTCTCGCATTCACATGTGAACACGGAGATGCCGGTAATCGGCGCTCCTTGCCTCACACTGACAGAGTATGAGGAGAGGAGAGCCGATAAATGGCATCCCCTCACAGGGGGACAGCTAGGTATGTCCTCAGTGCCCTGATTACAATTAAGTGCCAGCAATCAGTACCAATCTGTGCCCATTAGTGATGCCAGTCAGTGCTGGCTGTCACGGATGCCCATCACTGCTGCCCATCAATGCCCACCAGTGCCGCCTATCTGTGCCCACCAGTCCCACCTATCTCTGCTCGTCAGTGCCACCTCTCAGAGCCCATAAGTGTGGCATATTAGTGCCTCATAAGCGCCCATCAGTGAATGAAAGCTGAAAAATGACCAGGGCTGAGGAACGGGGAGGTAAGTGCCCTGTATGAGGTTGGTTTAAATAACATGTGCTTACCTAAATAAACTGTACTAACAAGGGTTTTGCACAGAACGGCTGCGAATCCTCCTCTTCTGGGGTTCCCCTGTGGCACTCCTCTTCATCGGGTGCCCCCACAGAAAAACCGATTTCCCTGGGGGCAGCGTATGGGGGCCATGACACAGACAGCAGGACTTCTATCCATTAAGGTGAAAAACCCATTGAGACCTTTACAATCCCCTTTTAATGCTAGTAGTGTCCTCCTTCCCCTTTAAAAAATTGGCACAGGGACTGAAAAGTGTTCCCTGTGCTGGTGACAGCCTGTGTTGCTTGAAATCTTCAATCACCCCCCCCCCCCCCCCCCCCCCCCCAGATACCCGTGGGCGTGGGACAGAGTGGGACATGACCTGCATCAGAACTGCATCTTTGCCCATTACATGTCAATACTCAAAGCAGCTCGAAGCTCTAAAGTCCTTCAGCAGGGGTCAGGAACCCGCATGCTGCAACCGACCCCTCCACCGCCTAAATCTCCGGCCCGTCAGTGCCCATGATTATTTCACGGGCACCCGACCCGCGGACAAGCGAGTCTCTGTTTAATAATGTTATCTGCAAAATTGTCTGTGTTCTATAATAAAAATGCAGCTAAATACCAGCGCTGCTCGGTGCTTGGATGACTCGCCACCTCCCCGACTGACGCTATTCTCGGCCCGCCCGCTGCAGTTGTCAGACGAGGTGAAGAGAGAGGTGCCGAGTCAGGTGTGCCCTGAGTGGCGCTCTTAATGAGGTGTATATAGCTGCATTTTTATTCTATATAACAGGCACTTTTGCAGATGACATTATTAAACACTGGGCAAGCATTTTCTTGTATCCTCCATCCAGAGCCACCTCTGTATTCCCCCCCCCCCCCAGTTAATAGCCACCTCTGTATCCCTCCCCCGTCCACAGCTACTTCTGTATCGCGTCTGTCCGTCCGTCCGTCCGCAGGTACTTCTGTATCCCCCCCGTCCGCATCCACCTCTGTATCCCCCCCCCGTCCACAGCCACCTCTGTATCCCCCCCCCCCGTCCACAGCCACTTCTGTATCCCCCCCCGTCCACAGCCACTTCTGTATCCCCCGTCCACAACCACCTCTGTATTCCCCGTCCACAGCCACCTCTGTATCCCCCCCCCCCACAGCCACTTCTGTATTCCCCCCCCGTCCACAGCCACCTCTGTATCCCCCGTCCACAGCCACCTCTGTATCCCCCCCCACCCCGTCCACAGCCACCTCTGTATTCCCCCCCACCCCGTCCACAGCCACCTCTGTATCCCTCCCCCATCCACAGCTACTTCTGTATCCCCGTCCGTCCGCAGCTACTTCTGTATCACTCCCTGTCCACAACCACCTCTGTATTCTCTCCCCCCCCCCCCCAGTCCACAGCCACCTCTGTATCCCTCCCTGTCTACAGCCACCTCTGTTTCCCCACCCCATGTACCCCATCTTCATTTATTAGCAGGTAAATGCAACCTTCCATTCATTCACGTACATTGAATCTGGTCCTTAAGTGGAAAAAGGTTGCTGACCCCTGGTCTTCAACTTTATATACTGTTTAGCAAGTGCACATTGTGTTAAGAGTTTTCACTTCCTCATTCTGCATTATGAGAAAAGTTTTGGATTACCCTTGGAGACAGCTGTTTGGAGGAAAGGCACACATCCCCCTCAAGAGAGCCTTTCAGAGCTGTACTGTGAGTAAAGCAGCTTTCTGCTATTCTATTTATAGTACCCACCCTGACAAAATTCAGGCTGGTTTTATCTCCTGTGTCCAAGAACTTGTCAGAAGTTATGCTGATAATAGAAAAACGGAGCAGGAGAAAGCCACAGGACTTGGTGCTTTGAAGAGAAATAAGAAAACATACAGATACATTATCTCACAAATGTGGGTACACCCCTCACATTTTTGTAAATATTTTATTCTATCTTTTCAAGTGACAACACTGAAGAAATTACAGTTCGCTACAATGCAAAGTAGTGAGCAAGGATGAGCTCTGGTGTGTTCGCATAGAACACGTGCAGAGCCCGCCAGGAAGTGAGCACGGCGCTGTGCTAATCACAGCCAGGGAGACACTGTCCCGATACTCGGCTGCAGGGATCGTGAAATGTCTCCCTGGCTGTTATTAGCGCAGCGCCGAGCACACTTCCTGGCGGGCTCTGCACGTGTTCTATGCGAACACGCCAGAGCTCATCCTTAGTGAGTGTACAACTTGTATAACAGTGTAAATTAGCTGTCCCCTCCAAAATAACAGCCATTAATGTCTAAACCACTGGAAACAAGTACAAATTTCCAAATTGGGCAACCATTCTTTTCCAGCACTGCCTTAACCCTTTTGGGCATGGAGTTCACCAGAGCTTCACAGGTTTCCACTGGAGTCCTCTTCCACACCTCCATGATGACATCATGGAGTTTGTGGATGTTGGAGACCTTGCGCTCCTCCACCTTCCGTTTGAGGATGCTCAATAGGGTTTAGGTCTCGGGACATGCTTGGCCAGTCCATCACCTTTACCCTCAGCTTCTTTAGCAAGGCAGTGGTCGTCTTGAAGGTGTGTTTCGGGTCGTTAACATGTTGGAATACTGCCCTTCGGCCCAGTCTCCGAGGGGAGGGGGATCATGCTTTGCTTCAGTATGTCACGTTACATGGCATTCAAGGTTCACTCAATGTACTGCAGCTCCCCAGTGCCGGCAGCACTCATGCAGCCCCAGACCATGACACTCCCACCACCATGCTTGACTGTAGGCAAAACACACTTGTCTTTGTATTGCTCACCTGGTTGCTGCCACACATGCTTGACACCATCTGAACCTAATAAGTTTATCTTGGTCTCATCAGACCACAGGACATGGTTCCAGTAATCCATGTCCTTAGGCCCCTTTCACACTGGGGCAGAAGGGCGCGGTGGCGGTATAGCGCTGCTAAAAATAGCGGCGCTATACCGTCGGAATTGCCACGGGATTCGGCTGCTAGCGGTGCGGTACTAACCCCCGCTAGTGGCCGATAAAAGGGTTAATACCGCCCGCAATGCGCCTCTGAGGCATTGAGGGCGGTATTACCGCGGTTTCCCATTGTTTTAAATGGGAAGGGGCAGTAAAGAAGCGGTATACATACCGCTCCAAAGATGCTGCTTGCAGGAGATTTTTTTCTCTCCTGCCAGCGCATCGCCTCAGTGTGAAAGCCCTCGGGCTTTCACATTGAGAAGGCTGGGGCAGGAGTTTTTCAGGCGGTATAGCAGCGCTATTTTGAGCGCTGTAACGCCTGAAAAACTCCTCAGTGTGAAAGGAGCCTTAGTCTTGTCTTCAGCAAACTGTTTGCAGGCTTTCTTGTGCATCATCTTTCGAAGAGGCTTCCTTCTGGGACGACGGCCATGTCAACCAATTTGATGAAGTGTGCGGTGTATGGTCTGAGCACTAACAGGCTGACCCACCCCTTTAACCTCTGCAGCAATGCTTGCAGCACTCGTATGTCTATTTCCCAAAGACAACCTCTGGATACGACTCTGAGCACGTGCACTCCACTTCCTTAGTTGACCATGGCGAGGCCTGTTCTGAGCGGAACCTGTCCTGTTAAACCGCTGTATGGTGTTGGCCACCATGCTGCAGCTCAGTTTCAGGGTCTTGGCAATCTTCTTATAGCCTAGGCCAGTGATGGTGAACCTTGGCACCCCAGATGTTTTGAAACTATATTTCCCATGATGCTCAAGCACTCTGCAATGTAGTTGAGCATAATGGGCAATGTAGTTTCAAAATATCTGTTGTGCTGGGAGGTTGCATCTGAGGGGCGCTGGGAGGCTGCTTCTGAGGGGCGCTGGGAGGATGCATCTGAGGGGCGCTGGGAGGATGCATCTGAGGGGCGCTGGGAGGCTGCATCTGAGGGGCGCTGGGAGGCTGCATCTGAGGGGCGCTGGGAGGCTGCATCTGAGGGGCGCTGGGAGGCTGCATCTGAGGGGCGCTGGGAGGCTGCATCTGAGGGGCGATGGGAGGCTGCATCTGAGGGGAGCTGGCAAGGATGCATCTGACTGGCGCTGGCAAGGCTGCATCTGACTGGCACTGGCAAGGCTGCATCTGACTGGCACTGGCAAGGCTGCATCTGACTGGCACTGGCAAGGCTGCATCTGACTGGCAAGGCTGCATCTGACTGGCAAGGCTGCATCTTACTGGTGAGGCTGCATTTGATGGACACTGTTGAGGCTGCATGATCTCTTGTATCATGTCTGCAGTCTCTGATTATCTCCTGTATCATGTCTGCTAGAGGTGCGCCAAATGCAAATTTTGCTAATTATATTAGCAGTGTGTTTTAAGTAAGAGATTACAGACATGATACAAGAGATCGTTAGAGGCGGCAGACTGCATTTTTCTTGACCTTTTCTTGCACTAAAGGTGCCAATAATGGCCAACAATAAGTTTTATAATAATTTAAAATTATATTATTTAACCACTTAACCCCCGGACCATATTGCTGCCCAAAGACCAGAAGACTTTTTGTGATTCGGGACTGCGCCGCTTTAACTGACAATTGCGCGGTCGTGCGACGTGGCTCCCAAACAAAATTGGCGTCCTTTTTTCCCCACAAATAGAGCTTTATTTTGGTGGTATTTGATCACCTCTGCGGTTTTTATTTTTTGCGCTATAAACAAAAATAGAGCGACAATTTTGAAAAAAATGAATATTTTTTACTTTTTGCTATAATAAATATCCCCCAAAAATATATAAAAAAACGTTTTTTTTCCTCAGTTTAGGCCGATACGTATTCGTCTACATATTTTTCGTAAAAAAAAAATCGCAATAAGCGTTTATTGATTGGTTTGCGCAAAAGTTATAGCGTTTACAAAATAGGGGGTATTTTTATGGTATTTTTATTAATATATTTTTTTACTAGTAATGGCGGCGATCAGCGATTTTTTTTTTCGGTACTGCGACATTATGGCGGACACTTCGGACACTTTTGACACATTTTTGGGACCATTGGCATTTTTATAGCGATCCGTGCTATAAAAATGCATTGGATTACTATAAAAATGCCACTGGCAGTGAAGGGGTTAACACTAGGGGGCGGGGAAGGGGTTAAGTATGTCCCTGTGTGTTCTTACTGTGGGGGGGGGTGGCCTCACTAGGGGAAACACTGATCCTCGGTTCATACATTGTATGAACCGAAGATCAGCATTTCCCCTGCTGACAGGACCGAGAGCTGTGTGTTTACACACACAGCTCCCGGTCCCCGCTCTGTAACGAGCGATCGCGTGTGCCCGCCGGCGATCGCGCCCGCCGGGCACACGCACGGGAGTCGGGGGCGCGCGCGCCTCCGGCGGCGCGCACGCGCCCCCTAGTGGCGGCTCAAAGAGCCGCCGTATAGCTACGGGCTCTCGCCCAGAAGAGCCGACCTGCCGCCGTATAATGACGGTGCGCGGTCGGCTAGTGGTTAAAAAGTCAAATATAATACAATTATGTATAAAAATGTAAAATATTTTTTTTAAACTGTCATTTTTTTGGTTTTGGGCAAAGCTCATCCTGCATTTTTGATTTTGGCATCAAAATTTCTATTCGGTGCACCCCTAATGAAAACCTCCTCAATGACGCATACAAAAACCCTCTTTTACTCTATTCCGAAATGAAGGAAAAAAATGTTGCTTTTAGATTTACTCTATTATAGAACTTTGTATCGGAAATAAAATGTCTGCTAAATGAGGCTCTTGCTTTTGCAACTCATTTTTGAAGCCAGCCATATATGTATGTATAACATTGCTTTTATTTCTTTCCTATAGCTGTGGTGGGCATTATAATCCTTTTGGCAATAATCATGGAGCTCCTGGAGAGACAGACAGTGTAAGTAGTTATTTTATTTACTTATAGGGGCACAATGGATTAAGTGTGCTCTTGCATGATTTTTTAACCCTTTCATGACATTTGGTGTTTACAAGTTAAAATCCGTATTTCTCTTATCGTCCATGGACGGACACCGCTCCTTAAATCTTGACAAGTGGGTTATGTTCCTGTTCACAGGAGAGGACTAGGCAGAAACATGTTAAATAATTAAATACATGTTACTTTTAACAGAGTTGAACAGCCCCACCCAGGGGGCGGTCCCTCCGGACAAAACCCTCCTCCCTGCAGCAGGACGTATGGCTCCCTCTTCTATCAACTGTCTGCTTAGAGACAGGCTGGATATATAGATCCTTGTAGTCTCCTCAGTCCGGCCAGCGAGCGTGAGCACAACATTGCTAAGAGGCTAGGTCTGCCACGACAAACCCCATGACTCCTGGGTCCACATATGACTGGGCTGTGGTGTTGCCTCACTCACAGTGGACCGGCTGAAAGCGAATCCAACGTGGTTGTATGCCTGTCAGGAATGCGTCAGTGGGTCCTCGCATGGACGGGTAAGTACAAACCTTCCGGTTCGGCGGGGTCGGTACGGCTGAGCATTCCTGGGGTTCGGGGGTCCTCCTATCCTCCCTTCCCTGCTCTCTGTCATGTTTCCCTCTACTTCAATGCTATTGCTGCTGCCGGGGTGGACCTGTGAGGGGGCTCCTCACCAGGGGGGTCTTAGTCTGCATTTTGTTTCTGTGGGGGTGTTTTTGCCACTGTAAGGCCCCATTAGGCCTTCTCATCCTAGTTGTCTATTTTGGCGGCGCTGGCGCCATTTTTTTGTGGTCTTCTGGTTTACATTAGGAAATCCCATTGGCGGGCATTTTGTTGTGGCCGCGCTATGGCACAGTTTTCTATTGCGGTCGGCCATTTTACTGTGGCCATGTCCTGCTCTCTCTGAGGCGTCTGGCGGCCATCTTGGATGTGGTTTTGGCCTCTAGTGCTGGCTTCTACGGCGCACAGCACAGGTCTCCTAAAGGTTTATCTCACAGCTTTACCTCACACACACTGTGTACTGAGGGCGGGCAGCAGCGCTGAACAGTCTTCTCCTGTGGTTGGTGAGTCTCCTAAGTAACCCCCCGGTCAGCGCAGCAGGAGGGTGGGCTTTTAATTCAGGTCTGAATAGGTTCATGAGAGCTGTCTGGATGGAGTCAGTATCTGGTTCTTCTTCCCCAAACATGCCAGAGGTGGCACCTTGAGCTCCTGCGGTGCCCATATACACTTTGTCGGCAGTCCTGGAAACATTTGTTGCCAGGGTGGAAGTGGTGGGCGCAAGGGGGGTAAAAAGCGCCCCCTCCCCCCGCCATCCACTGGGGAATGCTCTGACTCAGACCAGGACCTGGCTGCTGCTCAGGTCCCTTAGACGATCTCTTCTGAGAGCAGCTTCTGGCTCAGAATTAAAAGAGGATGTGTCTATAGCCAGTCAGACCCTGGGTGGGTGTTAAACATTCAGAAGTCGGTCCTGGTACCGACTCAGCGTTTGGAGTACCTAGGGTTGATTCTGGACTCCTCAGAAACAAAAGTTTTTCTTCCCCTGGAAAAATTTAAGGTGTTGGCATCCCGCAAATGGTCGCCCCTTCGTTTTTGATGCGAGTCCTGGGCCTGATGGTAGCCTCCTTCGAGGCGGTACCGTTTGTCCAGTTCTACACTCGGGTATAGCAGAGGGAGATCTTGTCCAAGTGGAACAAATCTCCATTGTCTCTGGATCGTCAGATTCAGGTAGGCCACCTAGTCAGAATCTCTCTGAGTTGGTGGCTGAGATCCCCGGTTCTTCGGTCCGGGAAGTAATTTCTTCTCTTCCAGTGGACGGTGATTACGACGGACTCCAGCCTCATGGGTTGGGGAGGCGTCTGGGGGGGTCCAGTCGGCCCAGGGTCCCGTCTGCCGATCAATGTCCTGGAACTTCAGGCAATCAAGCTATGCCTCTCCTCGTGGTTGAGGAGGTTGCAAGGTCGCCCAATTAGGATTCAGTTGGACAACGCCATGGCGGTGTCTTATGTCAACCATCAGGGGGGAACGCCGAGCTCGGCTGCAGCATCCGAGGTCACTCACATCCTAAGGTTGGCGGAAAGAAAGGTGCTGGTTCGGTCGGCCGTCTACATTCCGGGCATAGAAAACTGGCAGGCAGACTACCTGAGTCGCCAGATGCTGGACCAGGGGGAATGGTCATTGCATCCGGAGGTGTTTAAACTCCTTTGCAGGAGGTGGGGCACACCGGACGTGGATCTCCTGGCCTCTCGTCTCAACCGCAAGGGTTCCTGGCCAGGTCCAGAGATCCCTGGGCAGATACGTCAGACGTGTTGGTGGCCCTGTGGGGTCAGTATCGGCTACTTTATGCCTTTCCCCCTATGGAGCCCGATGATTCTAATCGCTCCAGATTGGCCTTGGCGTCCTTGGTATGCCGATCTCGTGCGCCTGGTGGCGGATGCACCCTGGCGGCTGCCAATGCGGGAGGACCTTCTGTCAAGGTCCCATACTGCATCCTGCCCTACAGTCGCTGGCTATTGAAAGCAAGATATTAAGGGACTGGGGTCTTTCCGACTCGGTCATCCCAACCTTGCTGAGGGCACGGAAGTCTTCTTCCAGGAAGATCTACCATCGCACCTGGAAGGCCTACATCTCTTTGTGCGAAGAGATGGGGTGGCATCCACGGACGTACTCGGTGTCCAGGGTCCTGCTGTTTTTACAGCGTGGAGTGGATCAGGAACTTGCCTTAAGCACCATTTAAGGGACAGATTTCAGCCTTGGCTGTGTTCTCTCAGCGGCCTTTGGCGGACGATTCTCTGGTGGGTACCTTTTGAGCAGGGGGTTCATCATATACTTCCCCCTCTGGACCCACCTCTTCCCCGCAATGGGTTTTGACTCTGGTGCTCTCGGTTCTTCGGGAACCTTCCTTTGGAAACACTGTAGAGTTTCCTCTCTTGACACTATCTCGGAAGGTGGCCTTTTTGGTGGCCATTTCTTCTGTCAGAAGGGTTTCTGAGTTGGCGGCCTTGTCTTGCAAGTCGCCATACTTGATCCTCCATAAGGATAAGGTGGTGTTGCTCCCACGACCTTCCTATCTTCTGAAGGTGGTTTCGGCCTTTCACCTTAACAAGGACATTGTATTTCCATCCTTATGACCTCGGCCGGCGCATCCTAGGAAGGTTGCGCTTCATACTTCATGCTTTGCGGGTGTACCTGTCTGCTACGACTCAGTTTTGGAGATCTGACTCACTTTGTGTCAGTGTCTGGTCCACAAAAGGGCCTGGCGGTCTCGTCAGCCACCATTTCTCTGTGGATCGGGCAGACCGCCATACAGGCCTATGCTCTTAGGGGGCGGGCGCCAGGGCAATTCGACCAGGGCAATTGGTGCTTCCTGGGTTTTCCGACATCAAGCATCTGTCTCACAGGTATACAAGGCAGCGACTTGGTCGTCCGTTCACACTTTTTTTAAATTTTACAAGGTTTATGTGAGTGCATCTTCTGATGCTTCCTTCGGCTGCAAGGTTTTGCAGGCGGCTGTTTAATATTTCTTGCACCTACAGGTAAGCCTTAATCTAGACTTACCTGTAGGTGCAAGTTGTAACAGTGGGTTTACAACCACTTTAAACCCCAGTTCAATTTTCATGTAATGGTTTTAAAAAACTTTAAAGTGGTTGTAATGTCATGCATTCTATGCATTAAGATAAAAAACCTTCTGTGTGCAGCAACCTCCCTCAGCCCCCCCAATACTTACCTGAGCTCCATCTATGTCCAGCGATGTCGCAGCAGTGTCCTGACTGACTGGAACTCCCCTCCTCATTGGCTGAGACAGCAGCGCAGTGCCATTGGCTCCTGCTGCTGTCAACCAAAGTCAGTCAGCCAATGAGGAGAGAAGGGGCCGGGGCCTGGTCGCAGCTCCGTGTCTGAACGAGCACAGGGAGCTGTGGCTTCGGGTCGGGTACCCCCATAGCAGGCTGCTTGCTGTGGAGGGCACTCAACAGGAGGGAGGGGCCAGGAGCACCGAAGAGGGATCTGAGAAGAAGAGGATCAGGGCTGCTCTGTGCAACATCACTACACAGAACAGGTAAGTATAATATGTTTGTTAAGTCTTTGTTATTTTTAAAGAAAAAATTTAATAAAACATCACTAAGGCCCCGTACACACGAGAGGATTATCTGCTGGAAACGGTCCTCCGGACCATTTCGTCGGATAAATCCTCTGGCGGATTTTGATCTGATGGTTGTACTAACCATCAGATCGAAATCCGCGTGGAATCCATCCGCGGTGACGTGTCGCGCCGTCGCAGCGATGATGACGCGGCGACGTGCGCGACGCTGGAAGATAAAGACTTCCACGCATGCGTCGAATCATTACGACGCATGCGAGGAAGAGGAACGGACGGATTGATCCGGTGAGTCTGTACAGACCACCGGATCAATCCGCTGGACAGGATTCCAGCGGATAGATTTCTTAGCATGCTAAGAAATGTTTATCCGCTGGAAATCCATCGGCCGGAAATATATCCGCGGAAAAATATCCGCTTGGACGTACACACCACCGGATCTATCCGCTGGAACTGATCTGCGGATAAATCCCAGCGGATAGATCCGGTGGTGTGTACGAGGCCTTACAGTTTATTTAACAATAAGGTGCAAATTCACCATATCGCACCAAAGAAGTGCATGCAACTTTTTTTAGTTGCACCGCAACCATATCACATGGGCATTTTTTTTTTTTACCATGCAATGTCCCCCAGGGCAGTAGCAGGGCCCCCTATACCCTTTTTATGGCCAATAACTTGCATATACTGTAAGCCTTAAAAATTACTATTGATTTTTTTTCCTGCTCAGGTCCCATAGACTTCAATAAGATTCATCATTCTGGTTTGAAGTTTTGCGATATTTGAGAGTTCAGATGCGAACTGAAACGGGGGTGTTTAGCTTATTGCTAGGTATTCTAGCAAAACATACTGATTTAAACTTGTAAACAAAAAGTGCCTGAATTGGCTTGGTCTTTAAGCGTGCGCGCGCGTGTGTGTGTGTATATATTAGGGCTGTTACTGATCAAAATTTTTGTGTTCGATTAATCGATTTTTTTATTTTTTTTAATCAACTCATTTTGATTAATTATAACACACATACAGATCCAACTACTTTTAGCTGATCTCCTTGCAGGCTGATTCCCAGTGCAGCTACCAACCACTGGAAAAATGGATAGCAGGATACAAAAAACCCACAAAGGCAGCGCTCGATGGGAATAGCATTAAAACTTTTATAGTCTTCAAGTAGGTAACAAAATAAATATTGCACTGGAGATAAAATCGATGTAGCTGCATAAACTGTAAAAATTGTGCGAGTAATACCAAACGGTAGCAAAAGCAGTCATAAAAACATGTAGCCAAGTATGATACTGGTATAAAAATGTGTACAACGATGCCACTGCTGAATCCAGATGAGGAGAGGTTAACATCAGTCCGTCGGCATGTAGATGTCCCGTGAAGGGAACTATCACAACTCCCAGTGGATAGTTGTAGAATCCCAAGTTGATAGAGGGAAGTGTAACAGACCTTGCGTGCGGCAGATAGTAAGGTCCTGCCGGCATGTAGATATGAAGGCACAGCAGATGGACACGGCAAGACCCGCCGGTGTCTGTGACGTCACTGGATCTCCAACTGAACTCCCTGAAGGCCCAAAAGCCGCCGGAGAGGTGAGTACCAATCAAAACAATTTTGATCGATCAAAAAAATTAAAGATTAATCGATGAATTAATAGTTAATTTCCACAGCCCTAGTATATATGTATGTGTGTGTGTATATATGTATGTGTGTGTGTGTGTGTGTATGTATGTATATGTATGTATATATATATATATATATATATATATATATATATATATATATATATATATATATATACATATATATATATATATATATATATATATATATATATATATACACATATATATATATATATATATATATATATATATATATATATATATACATACACACACACACACACACACACACACACACACACACACACACACACACACACACATATACACACAGTGGGGATCGAAAGTTTGGGCACCCCAGGTAAAAATTTGTATTAATGTGCATAACGAAGCCAAGGAAAGATGGAATAATCTCCAAAAGGCATCAAATTACAGATTAGACATTCTTATAATATTATATGTAAAAAAAAGTTAGATTTTATTTCCATCATTTACACTTTCAAAATTACAGAAAACAAAAAAATGGCGTCTGCAAAAGTTTGGGCACCCTGCAGAGTTAATATCTTGTACTGCCCCCTTTGGCAAGTATCACAGCTTGTAAACGATTTTTGTAGCCAGCCAAGGGTCTTTCAATTCTTGTTTGAGGTATATTTGCCCATTCTTCCTTACAAAAGTCTTCCAGTTCTTTGAGATTTCTGGGCTGTCTGTCACGCACTTCTCTTTTAAGGTCTATCCATAGATTTTCAATTATGTTGAGGTCAGGAGATTGTGAAGGCCATGGCAAAACCTTCAGTTTCCGCCTCTTGATGTAATCCCCCGTGGATTTTGAGATGTGTTTAGGATCATTATCCATTTTTAGAAGCCATCCTCTCTTTAACTTCAGCTTTTTCACAGATGGCATCAAGTTACCATCCAAAATTAGCTAAAATTTTATTGAATCCATTTTTCCTTCTACTCGTGAAATGTTCTCTGTGCCACTGGCTGCAATACAACCCCAAAGCATGATTGATCCACCCCCATGCTTAACAGTTGGACAGAGGTTCTTTTCATTAAATTCTGTGCCCTTTCTTCTCCAAACGTACCTTTTGCTCATTCCGGCCAAAAAGTTCTATTTTAACCTCATCGGTCCACAGAACTTGATCCAAAATGCATCAGGCTTGTCTATATGTTCATTTGCAAAGTTCAAACGCTGATTTTTGTGGTGAGGACGTAGAAGAATATGTATTGCAAAAATTTGTGTGTTTTTTCGCTGGTTTTAATCAATTGATAAAGATATATGTTTTAGGAATTTTTTCCTTTATGTAAATATCATCATTATCATTTTTTATGCTGTACTAATATGATGTGTACTATTCACAGATTGTGAAAATCATGGCTACATAGTAGCAATAATCCTGTTCATTTCGTCCTGAAGAAGCCCCACGGTGAAACGCGTAGGCGACTTCAATAGGATTCTTTCACTATTCTCTTGTTCTGAATGGTTGTATTGTGATTGTTATCAGTTGCATTCCATTATACCATTGTTAGTGTACATTTTGTAAATTTATGTAATAAAATATATATTTTTTATACTTCCACGAGCCTCAAAGTCCGATTTTGCCCACTCTTCTTGAAGGGGTACTGTTCTATAGACGTAGAAGAGGTTTTCTTCTGATGACTCTTCCATGAAGACCATATTTGTACAAGTATCTCATTATAGTGGGATAGTGTACCACAACTCCAGTGTCTGCCAGATCTTTCTGGAGGGATCGTGCAGTCAAACGTGGGTTTTGAATTGCTTTTCTCATAATCCTGCGAGCTGTTCTGTCTGATATTTTTCTTGGTCTTCCAGATCTTGCTTTAACTTCCACTGTTCCTGATGACTGCCATTTCTTAATTACATTCCGAACAGAGGATATTGACATCTGAAAACGCTTTGCTATCTTCTTATAGCCTTCTCCAGCTTTGTGAGCGTCAACTATTTTCAGTTTCAGTTTTTTAGACAACTGCTTAGAAGAACCCATGGTGCTGATTGTTGGGGCAAGGTCAGATGAGTCTGGACATTTAAAACCTTTGAGATTGATATCACCTTGTCTTCCTAGATGATGATTGAGAACAATCCATGACACCGGCAGGTCTCAGCTTTGCAAAGGGGGCAGTGCATGCTATAAATTCTGCAGGGTGCCCAAACTTTTGCAGACGCCATTTTTTTGTTTTCTGTAATTTTGAAAGTGTAAATGATGGAAATAAAATCTAACTTTTTTTTGACATATTATAAGAATGTCTAATCTGTAATTTGATGCATTTTGGAGATTTTTCCATCTTTCCTTGGCTTCGTTATGCACATTAATACAAATTTTTACCTGGGGTGCCCAAACGTTCGATCCCCACTGTGTGTGTGTGTATATGTGTGTGTGTATATATATATATATATATATTACACACACAATATATTTATTTATTTGTCAGGGATTAGCTCAAGGCAAAAGGCAGTCCAAACAGTAGGTCTTTCTTAAAAGCTGACTGGTAGTCAGTTTTATTTGACCACTTTACGATCATAGACCTAGCCGAATGACGGCTACAGGGCGGTTTGTTAATTCTGTGAGGGCGTACATTGACGGGAGTGTCCGTGACCGCTGGGTCATTGTGGATCACTGTAAATGGCCGCTGATAGCGACCGTTTACCACGTGATCGGTCTGTCAACCGATCGGTACAGTGTGAGAGAAGAGGGGGAGAGATCGGTGGCAGCAGCGCTGTGGGCTGGATCTGTAGTGCTCACAGCGTTGCTTTGTGACAATTGCAGTGACATCCAGCCATCCATCCATGCTCGGCCATACTCGGTGATACCCAGCCATACTCGGCGATACCCAGCCATACTTGGCGATACTCTGCAATACCCGGTGATACCCAACCATACTCGGCTATGCTCGGCCGTACTTGACCTCTGTATATGGCCAGGCTGTGGAAGTCTCACACGTGAGTAGGAGAATCTATTTTGGGGGGTCATTTTTGGCATGTACATGCTATGTGTTAGAAATATTTTATAAATGGACAACTTTGTGTTAAAATCCGTTTTAACCACTTCCTGCCTGCTATGTTCTTGATTTTCTGCGGGCATATCTGAATGATGCCTGCAGCTACAGGCATCATTCACATATCGGCTTTTTCAGCCGGCGATTCCCTACACCATAAGAACAATCAATAGCGACTGTTCCACCGCTTGATCGTTCTTGCGGGATGCGAGAGGGGACGTCCCATTGCCACCCTCCGGTACTTCTTCCGGCTCACCGCTATGATCGAAGCCAGGATCGTTTTTATATATTTTTTTTATTTCAGGCTTCCCAGCCTAGAGGTGAGATGTAGGGTCTTATTGACCCCATATCTCACTGTAAAGAGGACCTGTGATGCCATATTCCTATTACAAGGTGTGTTTACATTCCTTGTAATAGGAATAAAAGTGATCAAAACATTTTTTTGGGGGAAAAAAGTGTCAAACTAAAATAAAGTCAAATGAACAATAAAAAATGTTTTTCTTTTTTTTTTTATAGCGCCCCTGTCCCCGTGTGCTCGCATGCAGTCCCACCCACATATAAAAACGATGTTCAAACCACACATGTGAGGTATCGCTGCGAACGTTAGAGCGAGAGCAATAATTTTGGGCCTAGAACTCCTCTGTAACTCAAAACATGTAACCAGTAGAAATTTTTAAAGAGTCGCCCATGGGGATTTTTAAGTAGCAAAGTTTGGCGCCATTAGACGAGCGTGTGCAATTTTAAAGGGTGACATGTTGGGTATCTATTTACTCTGCGTATCTTCATCTTTCACATTATGCAAAAACCTTGGGCTAGCTTTACTGTTTGTTTTAAAGCACAAAACTGTTTATTTTCCCCCAAAAAAACGCGCAAATACCGTGCAAAATAAAAAGTTGCAAAGACCACCATTGTATTTTCTGGGGTCTTTGCTAAAAAAATATATAATGTTTTGGGGTTCTATGTAATTTTCTAGCAAATGATGATTTTTACATGTAGGAGAGAAATGTCAGAATTGGCCTGGGTGCTCCAGAACGCCTGAAGGTGCTCCCTGCATGTTGGGCCTCTGTATGTGGCCACACTGTAAGTGTCTCACACATGTGGTATCGCCATACTCCGGAGTAATAGCAGAATGTGTTTTGGGGTGAATTTTAAGGTATGCATATGCTCTGTGTGAGAAATAAACTGCTAATATGACAATTTTTGTGAAAAAAAATATTGATTTTTCAAAAAATTGTGTGAAAAAACTCACCATGCCTCTTTCTAAATAACTTGGAATGTCTTCTTTCCAAAAAGGGGTCATTTGGGGGGTATTTGTACTTTTCTGGCATGTTAGGGTCTCAAGAAATGAGATGGGCCTTCAGTACTTCAGTTGTGATCAATTTTTAGAGATTGGCACCATAGCTTGTGGACTCTATAACTTCCACAAAGACCAAATAATATATACCAAGTTGTACTTATGTTTACCTATGTGAGTTGTATGACTGAGCAATTGTCATTCAAAATGTGAGATCACCGAAAGCTGAAAATTGGTCTGGTTAGGAAGGCGGTTTAAGTGCCCAGTGGTCAAATGGTTAAAGTGGTTGTATACTCCCTATTTATTTATTTACTTCTGCCTATAGGTAAGCCTATTATATTTAATGTATTCATAAATTACCTGGAGGATGAGATAAACATCTCAATCTCTGTATTTGCAGACAATATTAAGCTAAGCAGGACAATATCTTCTCTGCAGGATGTGGAAACCTTGAAAGAAGATCTAAACAAATTAGATGACAGGCTCAGCAATGGCATCAAATGCCAAACTGCTGCTAGCAAAGCGAACAGAATATTGGCATGCATTTAACCACTAGCCGACCAGCCGCCGCAGTTATACGGCAGTTATACGGCGGCAGGTCGGCTCGGCTGAGCGAGATCACGTAATATTACATCATCTCGCATTTCATAGGGGCGTGTAGCTATATTTACAATAGAATAACAAAAATGACTGTGTGCATGAGCTCTGTAGAGACTGATGTGTTAAAGAGGAACTCTAGTCAGCTTAAAATAAAATACATTTCTTACTCCACTGTAGGAGCCATCACTCCAGTCTTCTTTGCTCCTACCTCAGAGTGTGGGTGGACCTCTGTCATCATGTACAATGCAGGACCAGCAGTGGCTGCTAGTCCTCATTTGTATGGCATGATGTTGACTAGAGGAGAAAGGGGTGGCAAAAATGACGAAGAAGAGCAGCTTCAGGGGACGGGACGTTAAAGTGGAGTTTCGTAGGGGGGAAAAAAATTAAGACAAATACTGTAAATAAAAAACACAAAAAACTGCGCTTGGATGAAAAATAAAAATAAAAAACAAAGGCAGCAGCACTGGTGGAATAACACACAAATAGATAACTGAAAAAAAGAAGGAAGCTGTGCCAATAAACACAAGGAACTAAATAGGAACCATGTGTCAACCAGTAGGCCAAAAAAGCATCAATAAGAATGAATGTAGATAGGTCTCATGGGAGTTTGTCATCCAGGGGATGATATGCCAAAAACAATGCAAGGTGAACAAACGCCAAAAAATCCTATGAAAAGGTCAGTATTGAATAATACCAACTAAATCCACCTGGAATAAAGGTGAGTGGTAATTAAATTATCACTAAATAAGATGGCTGTGATGCCAAAGGTAATACACACTAAAAAATGCACGACCTAGATTGGTGAATTGAATCCCTGTAAATTAACAAACAAATGTCCCAGCCATTAAAAAATAAGAAAATATTAGAAAAGATATATAAAGAAAAAATATAATATCAGCATAAGTTCACAAGAAAGTCTCTGGACATTAATTGCGGATAGTTCAGCTAGAAATGGTCCCGATCCTTTAGATAACACCCAGTGCCACACAAATACTGAAGGGTGCCCACCACCGTAGATGGATGTTAGCTTACCAGAAGGCAAGGGTACAGAGCAGCTGGCTGTGATCCAGCCACGGCCTTTAACCTGTTCACAAGGATCAAAACTACACCCGAATCGGAGCAGCCAAGAGATGAATTCCTTCCACTCACAGATACGATCGATTCAATGGCTCAGTATGGGAAAGGAATGACACTGACCATTGTGGTGTAATACAGTAGATAAAGTTTATATAAAAAAACAAGTAATACACTTAAATTTAATCGTATAAAAACAGCATAAAAAGTTGTTTGCCAGCAGGTACAGAGCCCGTCCTCCCTGTTACAGTGTGGTGACGTCAACACGTCGCGCCCCTTCCGCATTTCGTCACAGCAGACGTTGTCAATGGGAATAGGGCGACGTACTGACACACCACTTAATGAAGTCCAAGCCTCATTCCGAGATTCAGAGATCGTGTCACACAGCGCCATATTGAATATGGGAAAAGATGCCAGTAGATGCTCTGGGGAGCTACTTACGATAATCAACGGCTAAAAAATTATTTTAAAATTAAGAGAGCAGCTCAGGACCAATTAAAAGGGAAATTTATTGATATATTACGCCATATACTAAACTTAACAAGGCAGATGGATTGACACCGCCGGGACCTAATGGGGGATGATGCATAACACAAAATACCCCGAATATGTAATTAGTTACATTAAATAAAATAAATGTATTGAAGCCCAAAAAAGGGAATAAACCAATAAGGAGCTTCATAAGGTAATAAAAAATCATAATAAATTCCTATTAAATATCAAAAATGATTAGGTAGTGAAATGAAATATCTAATATTCCATTATTAGATAATTGGTTAATAAATTAAAAAACAATTAATCAGAAAAAACCTAAATAAATAAATATAAATTATATGAAAAATATATAACATATAAAGAAGAATATACAAAATAAATAAATAAATAAATACAGTATATTAAACCCCTACCCACCCAATGTGTGTCGGCCGGAACACAAATTCAGACACCCGTCCACTGGGGAACGTTTGAAACTTGTTTGGGTGACGACACCGCGCCGCTCCGCCCTACATCCGTTTCGTAAAAAACGTACTTCTTCCAGGGGCACGGGCAGCGCGATGCGTCACACATATATATATATATATATATATATATATATATATATATATATATATATATATATATATATATATATATATATATATATATATATATATATATATATATGAACAGGAAATAAACCAAGCCTCACTCTGGTTCACAGCCACCTCCCCCACCTGCGCACTAACAGAAAAAACAGGCTTCAACATGGCGTCCAGTATCGCAGACGTACTGCGCATCATGAATCTGACATGCTCAAATAAAGAGCCTGACACCATAGAAAGCACAATATTAGCCACTATGAGAGAAGATGGGGGGGGGGGGGGTGAAGTATCTAAATTACTCTAATTATCACTAGCCCTACCTTCCCCACCACTGTGTAGCCACAATCAGCTAGACTACAGCATAGTGTCCGATTCCGCGCATGCGTAGTAAGGGCAGTAAAGCCACAACATGGCGCCCGATTCCGCGCATGCGCAGTACGGGCGAGTAGACTCAAACATGGCGCCCACCGCCCCAAACACACACATCGTGTGCTGCGGGTGGGCTACAACATGGCGCTTATAACCACAGACAACACTGCAGGCGACAGGTGAACCTGGTGCCCAGCCATGCGGACAAATAGAGTACAAAGCTAATGGCACTAAATAGTAAAATTGTATACAAAAAATTCCAGATCGCCGCCACCACCAGCAAGCAAAAAGGAATATTATCCAGGGCTCATCCATATTACATGTAGTATGCAGGAGATTGGGCCACAACATGGCGCCCATCCCTGCAGACCACATGCATAGCCATCAACAGATGGGCTAAAACCTAGCATCCACCCTACAGGCAATATATGGATATTCTATCAAATAAGAATTAGTGATCATAAAAAAACTTTCAAAATTGCCGCCACCACAGGTAATAAAAATGTAGTGATTGCCATTACTAGGTAAAACAACTTAAGTGGTGACCTCATCATTGTTTTTTTATCAAGAGAAACCAGAACACATAGAGGTATGATCCCTCCAGGAGCGACCCCTACTGGACATTTTGGCAGTAATCGACCATAATATAAATTAGAGGCATATTGAAGAGACAAAGGGGCCAAAATTAACCATTTTGCTTCAAATCATATCTCCTCGGAACATAAAGGACAAGATACTTCTTGTCATAATATAATTCAAGGGGGGCCCTCGCTTGGAGATAAATGTCTAGCCTTATTAAATAAATGAATTGTACTAAACCAAATAACACGTGTTAGCAATGAAGACCTAATACCCCTCACGTGAGAATAATTACGCTATAAACAAATTGCATGTATATAAAAAAAAAACCTCAATAATATAATCATAAGTGACCACCTGTACACATGTGAACTGGGTTTATATCCCCTAATTCTAGGGGGAGGGGGCTACAATAAATACTACAAAAATATATATAGTAATATGTTCACCCCTTAGTGAAAAAATGTGAACCATGCGTGAACCATAACGGTGAACCCAAATAAAAAATTCCGCTAGGTCCTGGAGTAAGCGATGAACCAAAGCCAGACTCAGTGACAAAAATACCAATCGAATATTGAAATTCATACAAGTGAAAAATTACATTGAAAATTATTAAATATTAAATAAAAAACACGCACATCACCAAGAAAAAAGGAAAAAATAAAAAAATAAAATTTTATTAAAAATGAAATAAAAAATTAAAATAAAATATATAAAAAAATTAAAATAAAAAAATAATAAAAGATAAAATAAAAAATACATTAAAAAAGGCAAGATAGGTCTAAGAAAACATAGCACCACTAAACCAATCTGTGTATAGACTAGTGTCATCTCTGATCATATTCGCTCTTACAACAGATCAGGAGTTATTGATAAAGGTGTTCACGTCAGTATCGACGTTTAGGCCATGTGGAACATAAGTCTTCATTCTGTATATCCAGGCCATTTCTTGCCTGGATATTTCCCTAACAAGGGAACTACCCCTCCAATGGGGTTTATATTTATCAATCCCCATATAGAGGGTTTTTGATGGATCCCTGTGGTGTACCTCATCGTAGTGCCTAGAGACCGAATGGTCTTTAAAACCACGTCTGATGTTGCCAATATGCTCATTCAGTCTCACCTTGAGGGCCCTCTTGGTCCTCCCAATATATTGGAGCCCACAAGGGCATTGGGTGAGGTACACCACCCCCTCCGAGGAACATGTGATAAACGGTTCCACTTCGAAACTTTGGCCTGTACTAGTTGACATGAAACTTTGGCCTGTACTAGTTGACACAAAGTTGCATATTTTTCTTTCTCTGCAGCTATTTAAGGTGCAAACCTGGCAATTCTTGCACCGATGGTAATCCGTGAGTTGTTGAAAAAATGATCTCGTACTCTTTGGGGGGTCAGATATACTGGGAGCAATCTTGTTCACAAGAGATGAAGCACCTTTAAAGATGACCTGTGGTTTGTCAGGCAAAATACTCTTCAATATACGGTCGCTCCCTAGTATGTGCCAGTGCCTCTGGATCATCTGCTTTACTGAACGGTGCTGTACAGAGAAAGTGGTGATAAAGGGTACAGATACTTTATTAGCCCCTTTGTTCAGTCCTTTCCACCAGCAGGTCATAGCGTCATAGCCTTTCTCCAAAAACCTAGTTGAAAATAACTGTGCTTATTCGTCAAATGTCCCTAACTCGGTGCAGTTCCCCCTAAGGCGTGTGAACTGCCCACGGGGCACAGCTTTAAGCCAAGGTTCATGGTGGCAGCTATGTAGGAGTTTCTGTCCGTAGCCTTGAAATACATGGATGTAGTAAACCTTCCATCACTGATCTTAATCGTGAGATCTAAAAAGTTGATCTGTTCCATACTCGCCTCAAAGTTGAATGCAATACCCCTGTCACTCAAGTTAAGCGATGACATCAAGGTCAATAGGTCCGACTCACTGCCATTCCATATGATGACGTCATCGATATACCACGCCCACAAGACCACCTCAGGTCTCCTGTCGCAATCGATGATGTCCTCCTCCCACTTGGCCATAAAAAAGGTTGGCCAGGCTGGGGGCATACTTGGCCCCCGTTGCCACGCCCCTATCTTGACTAGAGGGCGACCGATATGGGTTTTTCTCTGGCCGATACCGATGCCGATATTTAGAATTTGGGGCGGCCGATATTTTAGGCCGATTTTTATTTTTTGGCAGGTGGCGCTAATTGGCACTGGCAGGTTGCACTGGATGATATCAATTGGCAATAGCAGATGGCACTGGCAGGTGGCACTGGCAGGTGGCACTGAATGGCACATGGCACTAATTGGCACTGGCAGGTGGCACTAATTGGCACTGGCAGGTGGCACTAATTGGCATGTGGCACTGGATAGTACTGGCAGGTGGCACTAATTGGCAATAGTTAGCACTGGTTGGCACTGGCAGGTGGCACTAATTGGCAGGTGGCACTGGATGGCAATAGTTAGCACTGGCAGGTGGCACTGGATGGCCTTGGCAGGTGGCACTGGATGGCACTAGTTGGCACTGGCAGGTGGCACTGGATGGCACTAGTTGGCACTGGCAGATGGCACTAGTTGGCACTGGATGGCATTGGCAGGTGGCACTGGATGGCATTGGCAATGCCAGGTGGCACTGGATGGCACTAGATGGCACTGGATGGTATTGGCAGGTGGCACTGGATGGCGTTGCCACTGGCAGGTGGCACTGGATGGAGTTGCCACTGGCAGGTGGCACTGGATGGCATTGACAGGTGGCACTGGATGGCATTGACAGGTGGCACTGGATGACATTGACAGGTGGCACTGGATGGCATTAACAGATGGCACTAGTTGGCATGGCATTGGCAGGTGGCACTGGATGGCATTGGCAGGTGGCACTGGATGGCATTGGCAGGTGGCACTGGATGGCATTGGCAGGTGGCACTGGATGGCATTGGCATTAGCAGATGGCACTGGCAATGTAGGGGATAATGTGTGAAACTCTCTCTATACAGTTTAACATGGTGCTGCAGAGAGCAGAGAGAGGAGCTCAGATTCATTGTGATGTTGAAGGTGGGCGGGACCCGGGTTGGGCGGGGCTCAGCTTTCCACCAGCCAATGGGATGAGATCATTGGCTGGATAGCTGCTGAGTCCCGCCCACCCCGGGTCCCGCCCACCTTCAACATCACGATGAATCTGAGCTCCTCTCTCTCTGCAGCACCATGTGAACCTGTATGAAGAGAGAGTTTCACACATTATCAGCTACATTATGTGCTGTGAAACTGTGAGAGCAGAGAGAGAGAGAGAGAGGAGCTCAGATTCATCGTGATGTTGAAGGTGGGCGGAACCCGGGGTGGGCGGGACTCAGCAGCTATCCAGCCAATGATCTCATCCCATTGGCTGGTGTTGGACAGCTGAGTCCCGCCCACCCCGGGTCCCGCCCACCCCGACATCAGTCCGACAGCTCCATTCTCTATCTCCTTAGTGTTTCACACACACGGCACTGCTCTGCAGACAGTGTGGAGAAGGGAGGGGGAACCCCATGTTCCTCCTTCCTTCTCCACACTCTGCTGATGCAGATCTGCTAAATATCGGCCACATTTGGATAATAATCGGCCGATGCTGATTTTTCCAAAATGACTGAATATCGGCCCGATATATCGGTCGACCTCTAATCTTGACCATAGAATTGTTGGTCAAAGAAGAAATAGTTATGGGTAGCTGCATACTTCAGGCGTTCCATAATGAACCCAATCTGAGTTAAAGGGGTTGTAAAGGAAACATTTTTTTTGCTGAAATTACTGTTTACAGGGTATGGAGACATAATAGTTAACTGATTCCTTTTTAAAATTGATTAAAAATAGATAAAAATCAATCATATAATGTACCTCTAGTTTTGTTTTTGCATCTAGTTTCGTGTTTGCATGTTATCCTGCCTCTGTGCTAGACAGAGCCATAGAGCAGTGATGGTTTGGAAAATAAAACTAGAATCTCCCAGTACTGTGGTCATCAGGAAACGGACAACCAGGAAGTGTCCAGAACAGAGAAGAATTATAGCAACATCAGAGCAAAAACGAACAATGAGAACATGAAACCAGGACTGTAGTAATGTAAAGGAAGCTATTTAGCTAAAAAAAAAATTCCTTTAGTGACTCTTTAAGCCCAATCCGGATTCTCTCCTTAGGTACAAGTTAACAGCCTCTAAGCCCAAATTGTGTGGAATGTTAGTATACAATGAAGTAACATCAGCTGTAACCATCCATAAACCACTTTCAGGTGCAATACCTGAAGGTAGGTTTATTACCGGTTTGGTATCCTTGATATAAGATGGAATCTTTTTCACTAGGGGCTGGAGATAACAGTCAATATACTTGCCCACCCAGGACGTGATCGAGTTGATCCCACTAACGATCGGACGTCCCGGGGGCAAGTTAGACTTTTGTGAACCTTCGGGAGGTAATAAATAATTGGTTTGCGTGGTGCACAAGGCACCAAATACAATCCCTCCTTTTCGGTTAAAGTGCCCTTATGCAGTCCATTCTTTACCAAAGTCACCAGCTCCCGCTTATATTTCAAAACTGGGTCACTCAGGAGGGGCGTGTAGGTGTCACTGTCTCCAACAATGCAATGTAGTTCAGTCATGTAATCCCCCCCCTATCCGCTGGCCTGATTGTCAATGATTTATTCTGACATAACGACTCCAGACCAGCTTCTAAATCTTGCTGCATTTTGACTTTTTTAATCCTGATGCCTTCTAAATCACAAAGTACAACATCTCTAAAGACCCTAATTGGGGGAGCCAAGGGACCGGGGGGATTGAAGAGTGAGGCGTTTGACAGACCCCGAGTGTAAAAACTCAGAGTCTGTATTCGCCATCCCTCCATGCGAATTAGTCATCATGTAGCGTTTAATATTAAGTTTGCGTACATATTTATGTACATCAATAAAGGTCTGAAACTTGCTCAAACTCAATTTCAGACCCTTATCCAACAGCTTCTTGTCTTGGTCTGTTAGTTCTTGTTTACTGAGATTGTAAATCCCAGCCCCTATAATCTTTTTTTTTTTTCTTTGATTGAACCCGCCTCCCCCCTCTCGTTCCTCTCTTAACTCTATAGGCCTTCTTTGGCCCTGAGTATTCCTGGGAAAACCCAGGTTCTCATATCTCCTGGTTTCCACCAGGTTCAGAGTATCTCTGGTTTCCACCAGGTTCAGAGTATGGGATAGGTCTTTGATATGCTTGATACCCATAATCATCTGCATAATACATATTCTGGGGTCTTCTGGGTGAGTCATATCCCCTTTCATTAAATCCTATGGGGCCCTCCAAATCGGATAGAGGAAAAAACGATTTTGAACCGGTATGTTATATCCCTAGTTCCCTCTATCCCATAAAACTGTGGGGGACCTTCCTGGTACTGGCCCTCTGCTCTCAGCAGAGGTCTTTGTCTTATTGGGTCCCCATCCCTTACTCCGGGGAACAAGGGTTGAGAGTTCTTAGGGTGGTTCTCCCACTGGTGTTTTTTTGTTTTTTTTTTTTACCCAGAGGGGGTGGGGCTATATCTTTCTTTGGGGGTTTGTGATTATTTTGAGGTGTGTTCTTCCTTGGGGATAAACGAGGTCTGTCTCTTGAAATAATCGGGGCTGGAGTAGCCTCCAGTCCAAACACAGACCCTTGAGGTTGAACCTCCATCCCTCTCTCGCCCCCTAGGTCAGATGCCAATTTCCTTTGCCAAGCAAACACTAACCCAGACTCATAGTCCTCCATATCCCTTGTGAATTTCTTCTTTTTCTTGATCTTTTGATCTCGTTCTTCCTTTTTCAAGGATTTTCAAAAAAGTTTTAGAACATTCTTTGTATTCCTTGCTGGTGACAAACGGTGTTAGTTTATCCTTCACCAGTTTGATCTCACCATCAAGGCGTGAGAGTTTTTCGCTCTTCCTTTCTGCCAAAAAGCAAAGAAAACTCACACCAGTCATTAAAATACTTAAACCAGCCGGTCAGGTCTGATTAATCCATCTGGGGACTGACCTCCCACCTAAGACTTCTGGGTACCATAGCCCCCTTAACGTATGTTTCCAAAAACACCATGTCTCATTGTGTGTGAATTTCAGATGTGGTCAGATTTTTGAGACGTACAAACAGACCCTTAACATCTGAATCTATGGATATGGGGTTAGTGTCAAATACCCCTGTTGCATCGACAACCCCTAAGGCTCGAAATTCAAAAACATCCATACTAGTAAGGAATTTTCCTAATCAAAGCTGCAGTAAATAAATTGTAAACCGTATATGGAAAAAAGGAAAAAAACTGCGCTAAGATACCAATAACCAAAGAGTGAAAAAAGGAAAGGAGACCTCCGGCCCAATACTGGCCTATTCACTCTGAGAGCTGCGATAAACAAGTAAACAATAAGTACAAGAAAAAAGTGCGAGAAAAATATAAATCGCGCTAACTCTAAACATAGGAACCTATTGAAAGCACCATACAGTGAACTTTATAAGCCAGTAATATATAATGCTATATATAGCTGCATCAAAATATATATATTGTGTGATGAGAGTGGGTAGCCACTAGAGAGCGCTAGATGGCCATATCAACACCCATCAACGTTAATAAACATTGTTATACTGATACCAACAGTGTATACATTTCAATTAAAACATATATGAACAAAAGCTGAGAATCAAAGTAAACAGAGTAAGTAAATGTAAATTATATTGAATCTATAAACTATAACGAAAGAGTCCATAAATTATTGACGAAGATTTCATCAGAACACCCGTGGGTTGTGCCAAATATCATGTAGTAGATAACGTGACCAAAAGAAACGGTGATACAATCCTCCACCAGTCTAATCAGGGCTGTGGAGTCGGAGTCGAGGAGTCGGAGTCGGGGGAAATTTTGGGTACCTGGAGTCGGAGTCGGCAAACAATGCACCGACTCCGACTCCGACTCCTACTAAATTTAGATTGGAATTTAAAAAAAAAAAAGCAAGTTTAAATGTCCCAATTCACAAAAAGTTATAATTAATGACTTCTCTACTGTAAGAATAAAGAGCAATGCATGCAGTGCCTCACATAACCGCAAAACGAACAGGTTAAGTGACCGTGAAGAAGCATGCTTTTCATGTGCTTCACTATATGGCACGCAACGCACAATTAGGAGCTGCAATACTTATACTTTCCATAGTGTTGTGTTCTGCTTTTACAGGGAACGCAGCGTCCATGTGTAACCTAGCCTCTCACTGATAAGGGATTAAATAAATATGTTTTTTGCAGGACTAGAGAGTGAGACACTTGTATAAGTGAAGGGAATGGAGGGCCAATAGTTCAAGACTGAAGCTGTAAACCATTGGAAAAACTGCTGTCATTTAGCTAAGGCTATAAAAACCTTGTAAACTCTGATTGTTAGCTTAAACTTTAAACATGACTATGGGATTCTCCTAGGAAAATCATGTTTTAGGATAAATGCCCCTTCCTGGATCCTCCCACTGCCCTATCTTCAGCAGATAAGCACACAAAGGAGAAAGCAGCAGCCCAAGAGCTTAGAAGAACTTGGTGGAACAGCTTCTTGGATTCAACTGTAAGTGTTTATATTTATTTTAAAACCTGCATGCCTGCTTGTCTGTATGAGGGAAGATGTGTACATGTTTCTAGAAGAAACTGTCTATCCTAGGTTTGTAAGTGTGGTGCAGGAATGTATGAATGTTTGTTTATGTATAGTGCAGATTGCTTATATGCTCTGAGTACTAAAATGTAGGCTCTGTGTTGTGGGTGTAGTACATGTCTGTGCATGTTTTTCTGTATAGGACAAATCATGTCTAGATTTAGTGCTGGGATATATAGCTTATTTGTTTGTAAAGCCATGTACGTACAACTTACAAGACTGTGTATGTTGATATTAAAAATTTAATTATATGCCAGTTAGTATAACATATTTTATATTTTAGGGAAAGAGGCCTCCTACCTAAACAATGGCAAAAAGACTGCTAACAACAAACACGACAAAGTCTACTGTTTATGAGCACTTTGCATTATCAAGTGATGGAAAACATTACATGTGCCAATGTATTAGAAAAGATGATGGTGAAAAACGATGTGATGCAAAAATTAGCAGTTTCAGTGGGCCTGATAAAAATGCACCTACAAGAGCATCAAATTTGAAAAGACACTTACAGCGTTTTCATCCCAAAGTGTTAGAAGCAGTGAATGAGAAAGATAGCAATGAAAACATTGCATCTACTTCTGTGACAAAAAACGTTCAGAAATCTACTGGAGAACAATCACAAATAAGAAAATTCTTTACATCTGACAAAGTTACCATAACGATGACACCAGAAAAATTCAAATACCACATTATTGAAATGGTAGTAAAGAATAGTTTACCACTATCCTTCTTTTCACAGACAGCCTTTTTAGGCCTAAATGGAGAAATGGCAAAAAAACTTGGTGTTTCTCTGGAAAGAGAAAGTTTAAGGAAATGTATAATTGAGGAGGCCAAATGTAAAAAGGAAGAACTACAGAAAGTTCTGAAAGGACGTTTTGTCTTCCTTAAAATGGATGCATGCACACGTCAGAGTCAATTATTTTGCTATTAATGTTAGATTTGTGGATGAAAATAACAAAACAATAACACAGACCCTCGGATTAAAGGACACTCAGGCACATCACACCAGTGATTACCTTCAGAAGTTAGTGGAGGATGTTCTAGAAGATTTTGAAATTAAAAAGGAACAGATTTTATGTGTTGTGACAGATAACGCTTCTAACATGTTGAGCACAATTGAGAAGATGAACGCAGATGAAGAAGGTAACAAACAGATATTAGAGTTAGAGGAAGACAGCTCTGCATGTATTGGAGAAAGTTTAGAAACTGAAGAGAATGCTGACATTTTTTTAGACAACTTTGTTGAAGAAGCATTGAAGCTTGGTAGTACTACTATTCATCATATGCGATGTGCTGTTCATACACTGCAACTTGCCATAAGAGATGGATTAAAAGATCGCCATGCAGCTACACTAATTGGCAAATTACGGCAAGTAACTGTTGCAGCCAGGGCCCCTAAAACAGATGCAATTTTGAAAAGACGTGCAGGAAAAGGAGCCATTTTGGATCAAACAACTCGCTGGGGAAGCACTTATTTAATGGTGAAGCGTTTGCTTGAACTTAAAGACTTCATAGAAGAAATGGACAATGAAAATCTTGCATTAACTGAAAGCCAGTGGACACAAACAAAAGAGCTGGAGAACCTTCTTTCTCACCCCTTCACTGTCACCAAGAGGTTGCAATGTGAAGATCTAACCCCGGGTAAATTCCTCTTGGAATGGAAGAGCCTGTTATATCGCCTGAACAAAAATGGAGGGTTAATAGCTGAGGGCATTGCATCTTCAATGGTGAAAAGAGAGAGTCTTTTGCTGGAAAATGAAATCTTGTTAGCGGCTATTTATGTCGACCCAATGAGCCGACTTTTGTTGAACAGTGAACAGACTGCTACTGGGAAAAAGGCCCTCTATGATGTAGCAGTTCGCATGAAGGGATTACGACCTGAAATACCTCCACAGGATGAAGTTCTTTTAAGCAATAGTGGTAACTCCGGATCATCTTCAAACGAAGAATTAGACTTTGATTCCTTCTTAGACAAAATGGAAGTTGCTAAAGGAAAGAGACGTCGCATAAGCGCTAGAGAACCAGTAAGTGTCCAAATAAAAAAATTCCAACAGGAGTTTTATAAAGCACTAAAAGAAGTTGAAAAGTATGATCGATCATCAAAACTTACTGTTGAAGAAGCCATCCTTGTTTATCCAGAGATCGTTAGTGATGTGGCCAGAATAGTTACTGCAATGCCACCCACCCAAGTCAGTGTCGAAAGATTATTTTCAGCCCTAAAAATAATAAAGTCTGACTTAAGAGCCTCTATGAAAGAGGATCTGGCAGAGGCAATTCTCTTCCTTAGAACTCTACATTGAATTGATTTGCATTTGCTAAGCCTATTAATATAAACCATTTCTAGGTTTTACAGATTTTGTTTTTGGTTCATTATAGATAAGCTTTGTTTTTGTTCTAAAAAAAACAAATAATGTGGTTTGTATTTTTGAACTGGTAAAGATCCTGTTCCTGATGTTTATGCCTGCTGCTACTTGATTGATTAATAAAAAATAAAAATAAAAAAACGTTGTTTTCATTGTGTTTGTCTTTTGCTTAAACTGTGCAATACAGTAGACTGTTGGCTTTCTAGCCAGTAGTCCTGTGGTAGGTTGCGTTTCTTTCCCTCAAGGAATGTATAAAATACATTTGCATATTAATACAGAGGAGTCGGAGTCGGAAGTACATAAAACTGAGGAGTCGGAGTCGGAGTCGGAACATTTATCTACCGACTCCACAGCCCTGATTGGATTCTTACCAGAACTCCATGATCCCTTATTACAGGGGATCATGAACAGCATATAAAAGGGCAATCACTCCCAGTAATGTTGTTCAGATGTATGTGGTCCAATTAGGTCACATTCACAAGTGATGACAGCAATATCCACAATGTAAAAACAATAATAGAGGCTCCACATAGTGTATTAAATGGGTAAAAAGATTTATTTTTTAAAAGTAATGCACTTACAGAAATGCAGTAAAAAGATCGCCTTGAATCTGATGTGCTGGCTGGAACACAAATTCACAGACACCCGTCCACTGGGGAATGTTTGGAGCTTTTTTGGGTAACGGCAGCGCGTCATGTGTATATGAATGGGAAATAAACCAAGCCTCACTCTGTTTCACAGCCACCTCCCCCACCTGCGCACTAACAGAAAAAACAGGCTTCAACATGGCGTCCAGTATCGCAGACATACTGCGCATCACGAATCTGACATGCTCAAATAAAGAGCCTGACACCATAGAAAGCACAATATTAGCCACTAATATTCCTATTCCTATAACTAATATACTATAATATTCCTTTTTGCTTGCTGGTGGTCGCCGCCTTAATGGAGGTTGGTGGTGGCGGCGATCTGGAAGTTTTTGTATACAATTTTACTATTTAGTGCCATTAGCTTTGTACTCTATTTGTCTGCATGGCTGGGCGCCAGGTTCACCGGTCGCCTGCAGTGTTGTCTGCGGTTATGGGCGCCATGTTGGAGCCCACCCGCAGCACACGATGTGTGTGTTTGGGGCGGGGGGGGGGGCCATGTTTGAGTCCACTCGCCTGTACTGAGCATGCGCGGAATCAGGCGCCATGTTGTGGCTTTACTGCCTGTACTGCACAAAATTGGACGCCATGCTGTAGCCTAGCTGCTTGTGGCTACACAGCGGTGGGGAAGGTAGGGTTAGTGACAAAAAAGAAAAAAACGCGCTAATAGAGCAACAGATTATAGGCAGCAGCTATCGTGTGATATACAAAATAAATAGATGAAAATATAAAAAGCCGCGCTTTAGTTAGTTGTTAGTGACAATTAGAGTAATTCAGATACTTCACCCCTCCCCCCTTCTCTCATAGTGGCTAATATTGTGCTTTCTATGGTGTCAGGCTCTTTTTTTGAGCATGTCAGATTCGTGATGCGCAGTATGTCTGCGATACTGGACTCCATGTTGAAGCCTGTTTTTTCTGTTAGTGCGCAGGTGGGGGAGGTGGCTGTGAACCAGAGTGAGGCTCGGTTTATTTCCTGTTAATACAGTGCCTTGCGAAAGTATTCGGCCCCCTTGAACTTTGCGACCTTTTGCCACATTTCAGGCTTCAAACATAAAGATATAAAACTGTATTTTTTTTGAAGAATCAACAAGTGGGACACAATCTTGAAGTGGAACGAAATTTATTGGATATTTCAAACTTAAAAAAAAAAAAAAAAAAATGAAAAATTGGGCGTGCAAAATTATTCAGCCCCTTTACTTTCAGTGCAGCAAACTCTCTCCAGAAGTTCAATGAGGATCTCTGAATGATCCAATGTTGATCTAAATGACTAATGATGATAAATAGAATCCACCTGTGTGTAATCAAGTCTCCGTATGAATGCACCTGCACTGTGATAGTCTCAGAGGTCCTTTTAAAGCGCAGAGAGCATCATGAAGAACAAGGAACACACCAGGCAGGTTCGAGATACTGTTGTGGAGAAGTTTAAAGCCGGATTTGGATACAAAAAGATTTCCCAGGCTTTAAACATCCCAAGGAGCACTGTGCAAGCGATAATATTGAAAAGGAAGGAGTATCAGACCACTGCAAATCTACGAAGACCTGGCCGTCACTCTAAACTTTCAGCTCATACAAGGAGAAGACTGATCAGAGATGCAGCCAAGAGGCCCATGATCACTCTGGATGAACTGCAGAGATCTACAGCTGAGGTGGGAGACTCTGTTCATAGGACAACAATCAGTCGTATACTGCACAAATCTGGCCTTTATGGAAGAGTGGCAAGAAGAAAGCCATTTCTTAAAGATATCCATAAAAAGTGTCGTTTAAAGTTTGCCACAAGCTACCTGGGAGACACACCAAACATGTGGAAGAAGGTGCTCTGGTCAGATGAAACCAAAATCGAACTTTTTAGCAACAATGCAAAACGTTATGTTTCGAGTAAAAGCAACACAGCTCATCACCCTGAACACACCATCCCCACTGTCAAACATGGTGGTGGCAGCATCATGGTTTGGGCCTGCTTTTCTTCAGCAGGGACAGGGAAGATGGTTAAAATTGATGGGAAGATGGATGGAGCCAAATACAGGACCATTCTGGAAGAAAACCTGATGGAGTCTGCAAAAGACCTGAGACTGGGACGGAGATTTGTCTTCCAACAAGACAATGATCCAAAACATAAAGCAAAATCTACAATGGAATGGTACACAAATAAACATATCCAGGTGTTAGAATGGCCAAGTCAAAGTCCAGACCTGAATTCAATCGAGAATCTGTGGAAAGAACTGAAAACTGCTGTTCACAAACGCTCTCCATCCAACCTCACTGAGCTTGTCACATACCTTACCAGAGGCTGAAGTGCTGAGAGGGCTTCCCTTGCGACTAAGTGCAGAACGCCCCCTGGAGGTGACACAGGGGGAGCTATGCCCAGAGATGCAGGAGTTGCCAGCTGCGACTTGCTGAATAGATGTTGGAGATCAGCTGTAGACCAGGATACGCAGTCAGGCAGGGGTACCACGGAAGTAGTAGATGAGGTGGACTGGCAGGAAACCCAGGGGCGGAGTCAGGAGCCAAGCCGGTAGTCATACACAGGAAGCAGGAAGTGACTGGAACAGGTCAGAAGGCAAGCCAAGGTCATACACTGGATCCAGCAGACAGGAACAGGACAAGGATAAGCCGAGAGACAAGCCAGGGGTCATACACGGAGAAGTCTGGTCAGGCAAGCCGGGTCGTCAACAGGAATACAAGGAGAACAGGAACAAGGATTCAGGATCACACCAAGGGCTGAAGATCATGCAGCAGTTGGTGACTGCTGCAACAAGCTTTAAATAGGGCACTGACGCCAGGAGTCCCGCCCGCATTGAGTGCGCAATGGCGCAGTAAAGAACAATGTATTTATGTTGTTGCCCGTTTGCGCGCACATGCGCCTTGTGCTCATATGCGCGGCATTGTGTTCGTATGCATGCGCACTGTGCTCGCAGTTCTTCCACGGTTGGTTCTCTGACAGTGCCCCCCCTCAGGGGCAGCCTCCGGATGCCCAAACGTACTTGCTTCTCAGGATACTTTCTGAAGAATTCAGACAACAGTTTAGGGGCATGAACATCTTTTGCAGGTTCCCAAGAGCTTTCTTCGAGAGAGTAGCCCTTCCATTTTACTAGGTATTGGATTTGTCTACCTCTCTTCTGACTATCCAATATGGCTTCCACTTCAAATTCTGTGTCCTCACCCACTGTAACTGGAGGCGGAGGTGGGTCTTCTCTTCCAGGAAAGGAACCGGTAATGACTGGTTTGAGAAGTGAGACGTGAAAAACTGGATGAATCTTGTAGGTGTTCGGCAGGGACAATTCGAAGGCCACAGGATTGATTTTTTTCTTAATTTCAAAAGGACCAATGAATCTAGGACCCAGTTTCCGGGATGGGCAGGACAGTTTAAGGTTCAAAGTAGAAAGCCAAACCTTGTCTCCTACTTCCAGAGTCGGACTCTCCTTCTTCCTCCTGTCATAGTATTTTTTATAGTCCTCCTGGGATTTTTGCATAGTTACCTGAAGAACCTGTAAATTTTCTTGGAGAAAGGTTAATCTGTCTTGTACGGCAGGCACCGTTGCTTCAGGGATGGTGTTGGGCAAGAAGGACGGATGAAATCCGTAATTTGCCCAAAACAGAGACTGGTTAGTGGTGGAGTGTACCGAATTATTGTATGCAAATTCGGCACATGGAAGTAGGGCTACCCAATTGTCCTGAGGGGAGGAGAAAAAGCAGCGGAGATATTGCTCTAGTGTTTGGTTCTCTCCGTTTGGCCATTACTTTTTGGATGATAAGCGGATGACAAGCAGATTTCGATGTTCAAGGCTTTACAGAGGGCTCTCCAAAATCTAGAAGTAAATTGCACCCCTCTTTCGGATACAATACTACTGGGCAGGCCATGCAATCTCACAATCTCTTTAATAAATGTATGTGCCGTATCCATGGCCGAGGGGGTACCTAATAAAGGCATGAAATGGGCCATCTTCGTTAGCCGGTCGACCACCACCAGGATCGTGGTAAACCCTTCAGAGGGGGGTAATTCCACTATGAAATCCATAGATATAGCTTTCCATGGGTGGTCCGGGACAGGTAATGGTCTTAACAGACCCCAGGCTTGTGTGCGGCTTCCTTTACTTCTGGCACAAACTGTACAGGAACTTACAAAGTCCTTGCAATCCTTTCTCAGGTCAGGCCACCAGTAGGATCGCTGAATCAGCTCAGAAGTCTTATGGACCCCAAAATGACCGGCAAGCTGGTGTTTATGAAGGGTCTTGAGAAGCTGAAGTCTGGCTCCCATGGGAACAAAAATCTTATTCCCGTGCCACAGGAGCCCTTCTTGTTTTCTGAATGCAGAAGTCTCGTATTCAGGACATTGAGCAGAGGCTTGTTCCAGGGCTGACTTTAGGTCAGGCTGAATCAACAAAAAATTCTGGGGGGACAGGATGGTGCTAGGAACGACAGTCTCTGGGGTTTCTGGGAACATGCGTGAGAGGGCATCTGCTTTACCATTTTTGGACCCTGGGCGGTAGGTAAGATGAAAATTAAATCTTGAAAAGAATAAAGCCCATCTGGCTTGCCGTGTCTTTTGGCAGATCTGAGATATTCAAGATTCTTATGGTCTGTGAATACCATGACGGGGTGAGCAGCACCTTCAAGGAGGTACCGCCATTCTTCTAAAGCAGTTTTTATTGCCAGTAACTCCCGATCCCCTCACATCATAGTTCTTTTCCGGCTGGCTCAATTTTCGGGAGAAAAAGGCTATTGGGTGTAACAAGGCTTTAGGACCTTGGCGTTGAGACAAGACGGCCCCTACGGCAACTTCTGATGCGTCGACCTTCGAGGACATAAGGTAATGTTGGATCCGGGTGCCGTAGAATGGGAGCTGAGGTGAACAGAGTCTTTAGTTTACTAAAGGCTTCCTGGGTCCACTGAAAACAGGTATGCTGGCGGGTCTGCTGGGTAATGGGGGCAATAATGCCAGAAAAGTCTTTAATACATTTCCTGTAGAAATTTGCGAACCCGATGAACCTTTGAATGCCTTTTTTTATCAGTAGGGGCTGACCATTCCAGGATAGCGGATACTTTCTGAGGATCCATGGAGATTCCAGATGTGGAAAAAATTAGACCCAGGAACTGTATAGATGACTTTTCGAATTTGCACTTTTCCGCTTTTGCGTAGAGCCCGTGCAACCTTTTTTTTTTAACAACAAGGTTGGTCTTTATTAAGGCAGAAGTGGTACATTACAAAGTACAAGATATAAAACTCATAGCAGCATCATGAATAGGCACGCAGTATGAAAATTACAGCACATAAAAGAACATTCGGTGGATCAAACAGTGAACAGAGTGCAGTTGAGCATACCAATCGTGATCAATATCGATTAGAGTGGACCGGGAAGGGGGAAAAAAAGGGGGGGGGGGAGGGACAGGCAGTGGGGAGAAGGGGGGAACGGGGCAGGGGGGGAGAGAACCAGCAAAGGGCAACAGGTCTTTAGCCAGGCAGGGTCAAAGATGATTTATCCATGGCCCCCACACACGCTCAAACTTCAATGGGCAGCCCCTGTTCATGTAAGTCATTCTATACATGGGAAGAACAGCATTGACCGCATCCATCCACACACCCACCGTAGGAGGGGCCCTAGAGGTCCATCTCAATAGAATTGCCAGCTCCGGGGAGACCGGAAGACTCAGGTGGAGACGGACATTAACAGTCTCAAAGACAGCGGACCAGAAGTCCAACAGCTTAGGACAGGTCCAGAACATATGCATATAGGTACCCTCCGAGGTGCAACGTCGCGGGCAGTTAGGAGAACGCTGCGGATATATCCCATGCAATCTCTGAGGGGTGAAATATACCCTGTGCAGGAACTTGGCCTGTATCAGTTTATCCCTAGAGGAGATCACCAGCTTATAGCTATCTTCAAAGCAATCCTCCGAGCCCGTGCAACCTTAATGTGGCTAGTACCTTCCGAACATGGGTTCTGTGTAATTCCAAGGTGGCAGAGAAAATGAGAATGTTGTCTAAATAAACGATTACAAAGTAATCCAGGAACTCTCTGAAGATGTTGTTCACGAAATGTTGAAAGGTCGCAGGGGCGTTGCATAGGCCGAAAGGCATAACGAGATATTTGAAATGACCGAAGCGGGTTCTAAAGGCGGTCTTCCATTCATCCCCCTCCCGAATGCGCACGAGATTGTAGGCACCTCGTAGATCCAATTTAGTAAAGACTCGTGCCTGTACGGAATCGCTGAAAAAGTTCGGGAACGAGAGGAAGAGGGTATCGATTTTTGATGGTGATTTTATTGAGTTCTCTGTAATCCACACAGGGTCGGAGGGTATGATCTTTCTTCTCTACAAAGAAGATTCCGGCACCGGCTGGAGAGGAAAATGGGAAGATGAACTTATTTTCCAGATTTTCGTCAATGTATTGACGCAAGGTCTCGAGTTCAGTCTCTGAAAGTGTGTAAGGGCTTACCTTGAGTGGAGTCCATATTGCAGGTTGGTATGCTCACCCTTACAAATACACACAGCCCACAGTAATAAGGTAAGACACTACCTGGGCTGTGAGTCTGTGCACAGGGGCTTGATAGGGATTTGCCAAGGATAGTTGAAGTATAGCCGTGGTCCAGGATTCCAGAGAGAGTCAGGTAACTACTGACGGAAAGTTCAGGGTTTGCAGACAGGAACCAAAGACAAGTCCGGGGCACAAGCCGTGGGTCAAGGGCTGGAGAAGGCAGGGAAAATCCGAAAGTACAGGCCGGGGTCAAAGGGCAGGAGACAGCAGCATTCCAGGGTACATAAGCCAAAAGGGTCAGAAGCCGGGGTCAGTCTAGTAGGCTGAAGACAACTACAGGAACACAGAATCCGTTGGCACAGACAGGACCATCAGAGAACAATGAACTGACACCTCCCTCATAGTGAGGCAGGGCTTTATACCCTGGTTGATTAGGAAACCTGCCTCAGCTGGACCAGGATAGACAAGTGCAGATTGTAGGGAGATCCAGAGACAGGCAATCAGCACATAGTTCAGAACCAGGCTCCGACGGACAACAAGCAAAATATCAACTAAGAAGTGGCTCAGAGGCAAAGACCCGGAGCAGCAACAGAGAGGTCCTGGGTTCAATTCCACCCAGAGCCACCTGGGGCGCGACCACGCCTCGCTGTCCGTTTGGCACGGTAGCGATCGTGACAGTGGGAATATTCGCCCAAAGGGGATTTCTGCACCAGGCAACAACTCAATAGGACTGTCGTATGGACGGTGCGGTGGTAAGGTATCGGCTTTCTTCTTGTCGAAGACGTCTAGGAAATCATGGTAAACTGAGGGAACATTTGGATTGGAAGTGGAGGCTGGCTGGATGGTGAGACAACTGGGAGAGGCTGAAGTCTCTGGCTTTATGCAGTGCTGGCGGCAGTAACCAGATTTGAAGGAGATACTCCCTGTGCTCCAGTCTATCTGTGGACTATGTGCCCGCAGCCAAGGGAGTCCCAGGATCACAGGAAACATCGGTGAACAAATAACATCCAGACAGAGGAACTCTTGATGGCCAGAATCAGTTGAGGCAAAAATAGGTAAAGTCTCTTGGGTGACAGGCCCTGAGCAAGGTGTAGATCCATCGGCTAAATGGATCTCAAGTCTTTGTTCTTTTTTCCGCAGGGGAATCTGGTATTCCTTAGCAACGGAAATGTCCATAAAGCAACTACAAGCTCCGGAATCGATTATGGCTGGGAATCTGACCTCCCCTCTTGCCAACTGTAACGTGACTTGGAGCACCAGGTGAGTTGAGGAGGGTTTCGGGACTCGGAGATGCAACAGGTTGTGGGAAGAGGATCTACAGGGCCGGGTTGGACAGCTGGAGCGAAGATGTCCGGCCTCTCCGCAGTAGAAGCAAAGGTTTCCCTGCCGGGGATGCAGTCTTTCATTGGGGGTCAGGGCAGGACGAACCATACCAACCTGCACAGGCCCACTGTTGAACGTGACTGAAGAGGAGGGCGCGTGAGCAGCTGGAGCCATAGGCTGTAAGTGAGAAGGCCGGCAGGCACGTTTAGACTGTCGCTCCCGCAAGCGCCTATCAAGTTGGATGGTTAGCTGAATGAGCCCCTCCAAGGTGGCAGGAGCCTCCACTCGTGCTAACTGGTCTTTGATAGGTTCAGACAGGCCAAGGCGGAATTGATGCCTGAGAGCGGCCTCGTTCCATCCTGTGTCTGCAGCCCAATTGCGAAAGTCCACCGTATGGTCCTCTACAGGGCGCTGTCCTTGTCGTAGAGCGTGGAGGGCTGCCTCCGCGGTGGCCGGACGTTGAGGATCATCATATAAGGTGGACATAGCTTTAAAAAATTAGTCCAAAGTGTTGATGGCGGGGTTCTTTTGCTCCAACAACTGATGGGCCCAGGATTGAGGTCCCTCAGACAGCAAAGTGATAACAAACCCCACTTTAACAGTTTCTAGAGAGAAGGTCCTCGGCTGTAGGGTCAGGTACAGTATACAGGAGACCTTAAACGCTCTGAACTTCCTTCGGTCACCTGATAAGTGTTCTGGAGTGGGTACACGGGGTTCCGGAGGAGGGAACATTGTCTGATTCGGAAAGTTGCTTCCTAACTGAGAGTAGCGGTCCTGTAGGCTCATCACTGCTTGCGTAAGAGCTGCGACCTGCTGGCACAAAGTCTCGAGCGGGGAAGCACCTCTGTCGGCCTCTGAAACTTCTAGCTGCATGATACTGTCACGTACCTTACCAGAGGCCGAAGTGCTGAGAGGGCTTCCCTTGCGACTAAGTGCAGAACGCCCCCTGGAGGTGACACAGGGGGAGCTATGCCCAGAGATGCAGGAGTTGCCAGCTGCGACTTGCTGAGTAGATGTTGGAGATCAGCTGTAGACCAGGATACGCAGTCAGGCAGGGGTACCACGGAAGTAGTAGATGAGGTGGACTGGCAGGAAACCCAGGGGCGGAGTCAGGAGCCAAGCCGGTAGTCATACACAGGAAGCAGGAAGTAACTGGAACAGGTCAGAAGGCAAGCCAAGGTCATACACTGGATCCAGCAGACAGGAACAGGACAAGGATGAGCTGAGAGACAAGCCAGGGGTCATACACGGAGAAGTCTGGTCAGGCAAGCCGGGTCGTCAACAGGAATACAAGGAGAACAGGAACAAGGATTCAGAATCGCACCAAGGGCTGAAGATCATGCAGCAGTTGGTGACTGCTGCAACAAGCTTTAAATAGGGCACTGACGCCAGGAGTCCCGCCTGCATTGCGTGCGCAATGGCACGCATGCGCAGTAAAGAACAATGTATTTATGTTGTTGTTGCCCGTTTGCTCGCGCATGCGCCTTGTGCTCATATGCACGGGCATTGTGCTCGTATGCGCGCGCATGCGCACTGTGCTCGTAGGTCCGTGCAAGACAGGTATGCCAGTTCTTCCACGGTTGGTTCTCTGACAGAGCTCGAGCAGTTTTGCAAGGAGGAATGGGCAAAAATTTCAGTCTCTCGATGTGCAAAACTGATAGAGACATACCCCAAGCGACTTACAGCTGTAATCGCAGCAAAAGGTGGCGCTACAAAGTATTAACTTAAAGGGGCTGAATAATTTTGCACGCCCAATTTTTCAGTTTTTAATTTTTTTTAAAAGTTTGAAATATCCAATAAATTTTGTTCCACTTGTTGATTCTTAAAAAAAAAATTACAGTTTTATATCTTTTTGTTTGAAGCCTGAAATGTGGCAAAAGGTTGCAAAGTTCAAGGGGGGCGAATACTTTCGCAAGACACTGTGTATATATAGAGGTGACGCAGCATGCTGCCCGTGCCCCTGGAAGTAGTATGTTTTTTACGAAGCGGACGTAGGTGTCTGTGAATTTGTGTTCCGGCCGGTACATCAGATTCAAGGCGATCTTTTTACTGCATTTCTGTAAGTGCATTACTTTTAAAAATTAAATCTTTTTACCCATTTAATACACTATGTGGAGCCTCTATCATTGTTTTTACATGGTGGATATTGCTGTGATCACTTGTGAATGAGACCTAATTGGAGCACATACGTCTGAACTACATGACTGGGAGTGATTGCCCTTTTATATGCTGTTCATGATCCCCTGTAATAAGGGATCATGGAGTTCTGGTAATGATTTATTTTGGTCACGTTATGTACTACATGATATTTGGCACAACCCACGGGTGTTCTGATGAAATCTTCGTCAATAATTTATGGACTTTTTCATTATAGTTTATAGATTCAATATCATTTACATTTACTTACTCTGTTTATTTTGATTCTCAGCTTTTGTTCATATATGTTTTAATTGAAATGTATACACTGTTGGTATCAGTATAACAATGTTTATTAACGTTGATGGGTGTTGATGTGGCCATCTAGCGCTCTCTAGTGGCTACCCACTCCCATCACACAATATATATTTTTTGATACAGCTATATATAGCATTATATATTACTGGCTTATAAAATTCACTGTTTTGTGCTTTCAATAGGTTCCTATGTTTAGAGTTAGCGCGATTTATATTTTTCTCACACTTTTTTCTTGTACTTATTGGCCCAGATTCAAGAAGCAATTGCGCCCGTGTAACCATGAGTTACACGGCGCAATTGTTTACTTGCTCCGGTGTAACGAGTGCTCCTGATTCAGGAATCTCGTTACACCGGCTGCAGCCTAAAATCTGCGCGGCATAAGGCTCTTATGCCTCGCAGATTTTAGGCTGCATTCTTGCGGGGGCCGCTAGGGGGCGCTCCCATTGTGTATCAGCTTGTAGTATGCAAATTGCATACTACCACTGATTCACAATCTTGCGCGGGCCCCGCGCAAGCCAGGTACGGAGTTTCCGTACGGCTACTTTAGCGCAAGGCTGCCCTTTCTAATAGCAGGGGCAGCCTGTGCTAAAGTATACCGCCGCTCCCGCGTCGCGACGTTCAAATATTGCGTCGTTTGCGTAAGTGCTTCGTGAATGGCGCTGGACGCCATTCACGTTCACTTTGAAGCAAATGACGTCCTTGCGACGTCATTTGCCGCAATGCACGTCGGTAAAGTTTCCCGACGGAGCATGTGCTGTACGCTCGGCGCGGGAGCGCGCCTAATTTAAATGATTCCCGCCCCCGGCGGGATCATTTAACTTGCGCGCGCTTACGCCGGGCAAATTTGCCGGCGCGCCCTCGCAAGTCACGGAGCAGGGCAGCGCAAAATATTTGCGTGGGCGCAGGGCAAAATCGTTGCCCTGCTCCCACGCAAATATCGCGCAAATCTTATTGAATCTGGGCAATTGTTTACTTGTTTATCGCAGCTCTCAGAGTGAATAGGCCAGTATTGGGCCGGAGGTCTCCTTTCCTTTTTTCACTCTTTGGTTATAGGTATCTTAGCGCAGTTTTTTTCCTTTTTTTCATATACTGTTTACAATTTATTTACTGCAGCTTTGATTAAGATAATTCCTTACTAGTATGGATGTTTTTGAATTTCGAGCCTTAAAGGAACACTAAAGGTTAGTTTTTTATTAGATCAATTGATTGCTGTAAGCTAGAGCATTTAAATATCACTTATCTCGTTTTTCCTTTTGACCTCCGAAATACAGTAATCCAGGTTTAAAAATGCCATTTCCTGTCACTCATCTTCTTGCTTTCCACCAGCATCTGAGCCGTTTTGCATGGTGGAAAGCAGAATGTGCTCACCCCCTCCCTATGACTACAGCCCTGCGTGAAGATGCTCTCTTATCCCTCACAGGCATGGAGGCCAAGCCTAATGGGAACTGTAGTTCCCATTAAGCCGTGATGTAGCAAGAAGGAATGCGCACTGCAAACCAGGAAGTCAGTGAGAATAATGATTCAGGAGTGACGGAGGTGAATAAAACAGCTCGATTTCAACAGGTATCAAACTAGTTATAATGCAAAACATTACTTTTTACTTTATCAGCTACTGACTTTAATTTAAGAGAAAAATATTTTTGTCTTTACAACCCCTTTAAGGGTTGTCGATGCAAAAGGGGTATTTGACACTAACCCCATATGCATAGATTCAGATGTTAAGGGTCTGTTTGTACGTTTGTACGTCTCAAAAATCTGACCACTTCTGAAATTCACACACAATGGGACATGGTGTTTTTGGAAACATACGTTAAGGCGGCTATGGTACCCAGAAGTCTTAGATGGGAGGTCAGTCCCCAGATGGATGAATCAGACCTGACCGGCTAGTTTAAGCATTTTAATGACTGGTGTGAGTTTTCTTTGCTTTTTGGCAGAAAGAAAGGGCGAAAAACTCTCATGCCTTGATGGTGAGATCAAACTAGTGAAGGATAAACTAACACCGTTTGTCACCAGCGAGGAATACAAAGAATGTTCTAAAACGCTTTTGAAAATCCTTGAAAAGGAAGAACGAGATCGAAAGATCAAGAAAAATAAGAAATTCACAAGGGATATGGAGGACTATGAGTCTGGGTTAGTGTTTGCTTGGCAAAGGAAATTGGCATCTGACCTAGGGGGCGAGAGATGGATGGAGGTTCAACCTCAAGGGTCTGTGTTTGGACTGGAGGCTACTCCAGCCCTGATTATTTCAAGAGACAGACCTCGTTTATCCCCAAGGAAGAACACACCTCAAAATAATCACAAACCCCCAAAGAAAGATATAGCCCCACCCCCTCTGGGTAAAAAAAAAAAAAAAAAAACACCAGTGGGAGAACCACCCTAAGAACTCTCAACCCTTGTTCCCCGGAGTAAGGGATGGGGACCCAATAAGACAAAGACCTCTGCTGAGAGCAGAGGGCCAGTACCAGGAAGGTCCCCCACAGTTTTATGGGAATAGAGGGAACCAGGGATATAGCATACCGTTCAAAATCGTTTTTTTTTCCTCTATCCGATTTGGAGTGCCCCATAGGATTTAATGAAAGGGGATATGACTCACCCAGAAGACCCCAGAATATGTATTATGCAGATGATTATGGGTATCAAGGATATCAAAGACCTATCCCATACTCTGAACCTGGTGGAAACCAGAGATATGAGAACTGGGGTTTTCCCAGCAATACTCAGGGCCAAAGAAGGCCTATAGAGTTAAGAGAGGAATGAGAGGGGGAGGCAGGTTCAATCAGCCAAAGAGAAAAAGATTATAGGGGCTGGGATTTACAATCTCAGTAAACAAGAACTAACAGACCAAGAGAAGAAGCTGTTGGATAAGGGTCTGAAATTTGCTTCACCCAGGAGTTTGAGCAAGTTTCAGACCTTTATGGATGTACATAAATATATACGCAAACTTAATATTAAACGCTACATGATGACTAATTTGCATGGAGGGATGGCGAATACAGACTCTGAGTTTTTACACTCGGGTCTGTCAAACGCCTCACTCTTCAATCCCCCCGGTCCCTTGGCTCCCCCAATTAGGGTCTTTAGAGATGTTGTACTTCGTGATTTAGAAGGCATCAGGATTAAAAAAGTCAAAATGCAGCAAGATTTATAAGCTGGTCTGGAGTCGTTATGTCAGAATAAATCATTGACAATCAGGCCAGCGGACAAGGGGGGGGGGGGCATTGTGGTCCTAGACCGCTGCGATTACATGACTGAACTACATCGCATTGTTGGAGACAGTGACACCTACACGCCCCTCCTGAGTGACCCAGTTTTGAAATATAAGCGGGAGCTGGTGACTTTGGTAAAGAATGAACTGCATAAGGGCATTCTAACCGAAAAGGAGAGATTGTATTTTGGTGCCTGTGCACCACGCACACCAATTATTTATTACCTCCCGAAGGTTCACAAAAGTCCAACTTGCCCCCCCCCCCCCGGGACGTCCGATCGTTAGTGGGATCAACACGATCACGTCCCGTGTGGGCAAGTATATTGACTGTTATCTCCAGCCCCTAGTGAAAAAGATTCCATCTTATATCAAGGATACCAAACAGGTAATAAACCTACTTTCAGGTATTACACCTGAAAGTGGTTTATGGATGGTTACCGTTAATGTTACTTCATTGTATACTAACATTCCACACAATTTGGACTAGGAGGCTGTTAACTTATACCTAAGGAGAGAATCCAGATTGGCCTTAACTCAGATTGGGTTCATTATGGAACTCCTGAAGTATGCAGCTACCCATAACAATTTTATTTTTGACCAACAATTCTATCGTCAAGATAGGGGCGTGGCAATGGGGGCCAAGTATGCCCCCAGCCTGGCCAACCTTTTCATGGCCAAGTGGGAGGAGGACGTCATCGATTGCGACAGGAGACCTGAGGTGGTCTTGTGGGCGCGGTATAACGATGACGTCCTCCTATGGAATGGCAGTGAGTCGGACCTATTGACCTTTGTCATCGCTCAACTTGAATGATAGGGGTATTGCATTCAACTTTGAGGCGAGTATGGAACAGATCAACTTTTTAGATCTCACGATTAAGATCAGTGATGAGAGGTTTACTACGTCCACGTATTTCAAGGCTACGGACAGAAACTCCTACATAGCTATGGATAGCTGCCACCATGAACCTTGGCTTAAAGCTGTGCCCCATGGGCAGTTCACACGCCTTGGGAGGAACTTCACCGAGTTAGGGACATTTGACGAACAAGCACAGTTATTATCAACTAGGTTTTTGGAGAAAGGCTATGACACAGAGGTATTGACTCAAACAGTTTGAAGCATCAGAGAAGTGGATAGATCTTCCCTCTTGGTGGAAAGGACTGAACAAAGGGCTAATAAAGTATCTGTACTCTTTATCACCACTTTCTCTGTACAGCACCGTTCAGTAAAGCAGATGATCCAGAGGCACTGGCACATACTAGGGAGCGACCGTATATTGAAGAGTATTTTGCCTAACAAACCACAGGTCATCTTTAACCACTAGAGTACCGGGCCATCGTCAAATGACGGCTCCACGGATACTCTGAAAATTCAACAGGACGTCATATGACGTCCTGTATTCTTGCGGCCACTGGGGGGCGCGCAAGCGCGCCGGCGGCCGTGCGCGCTCGCCCGGCGCGTCCCCGAGATGCCGATGCGCGTGCCTGGCGGTCGCGATGTCCGCCAGGCACTCGGAATCGGCGGCTACAGGGACAAGACGTGGAGCTCTGTGTGTAAACACAGAGCTCCACGTCCTGTCAGGGGAGAGAGGAGACCGATCTGTGTCCCTTGTACATAGGGACATAGATCGGTCACCCCCCTTTCCCCACAGTTAGAACACAATTTAGGTATACATATTAACCCCTCCCTCACCCCCTAGTGTTAACCCCTTGAATGCCAGTCACATTTATACAGTAATTAGTGCATATTTATCGCATTAATCGCTGTATAAATGTGAATGGCGCCAAAAACGTGTCAAAAGTGTCCGATGTGTTCGCCGCAATGTCACGGTGACAGTAAAAAAAAACGCAAATCGCCGCCAATACTGGTAAAAAAATTAATAAAATAAAAATGCCATAAATCTATCAGCTATTTTGTAAACGCTATAACTTTTGCGCAAACCAATCAATATATGATCATTGCGATTTTTTTTACCAAAAATATGTAGAAGAATACATATCGGCCTAAACTGAGGAAAAAAAAACGTTTTTTTTTAAAAAAATTGTGATATTTATTAAATAAAAAAGTAAAAAATAGTGTTTTTTTTTTAAATTGTCACTCTTCTTTTGTTTATAGCGCAAAAAATAAAAACCGCAGAGGTGATCAAATACCACCAAAATAAAGCTCTATTTGTGGGAACAAAATGATAACAAAATTGTTTGGGTACAGTGTAGCACGACCGCGCAATTGTCATTCAAAGTGCGACAGTGCTGAAAGCTGAAAATTGGTTCGGGCAGGAAGGGGCGTAAGTGCCCAGTATGGAAGTGGTTAAAGGTGCTTCATCTCTTGGGAACAGGATTGCTTCCAGTATATCTGACCCCCCAAAGAGTACGAGATCATTTTTTCAACAACTCACAGGTTACCATCGGTGCAAGAATTGCCAGGTTTGCACCCTAAATAGCTGCAGAGAAAGGAAAATATGCAACTTTGTGTCAACTAGTACAGGCCAAAGTTTCGAAGTGGAACCGTTTATCACGTGTTCCTCGGAGGGGGTGGTGTACCTCATCCAATGCCCTTGTGGTCTCCAATATATTGGGAGGACCAAGAGGGCCCTCAAGGTGAGACTGAATAAGCATATTGGCAACATCAGACGTGGTTTTAAAGACCATTCGGTCTCTAGGCACTACGATGAGGTACACCACAGGGATCCATCAAAAACCCTCTATATGGGGAATGATAAATATAAACCCCATTGGAGGGGTAGTTCCCTTGTTAGGGAAATATCCAGGCAAGAAATGGCCTGGATATACAGAATGAAGACATATGTGCCACATGGCCTAAACGTCGATACCAACGTGAACGCCTTTATCAATAACTCCTGATCTGTTGTAAGAGTGAATATGATCAGAGATGACATTAGTCTATACACAGATTGGTTTGGTGGTGCTATGTTTTCTTAGTCCTATCTTGCCTTTTTTAATGTGTTTTTTATTTTATTTGATCTTTTATTATTTTTTATATTTTTTTAATTTTTTTATATATTTTATTTTAATTTTTTATTTTTATTTTCTTTCTTTTTTCTTTCTTTCTTTTTTCTTGGTGATGTGCTTGTTTTTTATTTAATAATTTTCAATGTCATTTTTCACTTGTATGAATTTCAATATTCGATTGGTATTTTTGTCACTGGGTCTGGCTTTGGTTCATCGCTTACTCCAGGACCTAGCTGAATTTTTTATTTGGGTTCACCATTATGGTTCACTCATGGTTCACATTTTTTCACTAAGGGGTAAACATATCACTATATATATTTTTTATAAAAAACATTTTTTTTTGTAGTATTTATTGTAGCCCCCCCCCCCCTAGAATTAGGGGATATAGGCCCAGTTCACGTGGGTACAGGTGGTCACTTATGATTATATTATATTATTGAGTATTTTTTTTTATATACATGCAATTTGTTTATAGCGTAATTATTCTCACATGAGGGGTATTGGGTCTTCATTGCTAACACGTGTTATTTTGTTTAGTACAATTCATTTATTTAATAAGGCTAGACATTTATCTCTAAGCGAGGGCCCCCCTTGAATTATTATTATGACAAGAAGTATCGTGTCCTTTATGTTCAGGGGAGATATGATTTGAAGCAAAATGGTTAATTTTTGCCCCTTTGTCTCTTCAATATGCCTCTAACTTATATTATGGTCGATTACTGCCAATGCCCAGTAGGGGTCGCTCCTGGAGGGATCATACCTCTCTTGATAAATAACAATGATGAGGTCACCACTTAAGTTGTTTTACCTAGTAATGTCAATCACTGCATTTTTATTACCTGTGGTGGCGGCAATTTTGCAAGTTTTTTTATGATTTTTATGATCACTAATTCTTATTTGGTAGAATATCCATATATTGCCTGTGGGGTGGACGCTAGGTTTTAGCCCATCTGCTGATGGCTATGCATGTGGTCTGCGGGGATGGGCGCCATGTTGTGGCCCAATCTTCTGCATACTACATGTAATATAGATGAGCCCTGGATAATATTCCTTTTTGCTTGCTGGTGGTCGCTGCCGTAATGGAGGTTGGTGGTGGCGGCGATCTGGAAGTTTTTGTATACAATTTTACTGTGTAGTGCCATTAGCTTTGTACTCCATTTGTCCGCATGGCTGGGCGCCAGGTTCACCTGTCACCTGCAGTGTTGTCTGCGGTTATGGGCGCCATGTTGTAGCCCACCCGCAGCACACGATGTGTGTGTTTGGGACGGTGGGCGCCATGTTTGAGTCTACTCACCCGTACTGCGCATGCGCGGAATCGGGCGCCATGTTGTGGCTTTACTGCCTGTACTGCGCATGCGCGGAATCGGACGCCATGCTGTAGCCTAGCTGCTTGTGGCTACACAGCAGTGGGGAAGGTAGGGTTAGTGACAATTAGAGTAATTTAGATTCTTCACCCCCCCCCCCCTTCTCTCATAGGGGCTAATATTGTGCTTTCTATGGTGTCAGGCTCTTTATTTGAGCATGTCAGATTCGTGATGCGCAGTATGTCTGCGATACTGGACGCCATGTTGAAGCCTGTTTTTTCTGTTAGTGCGCAGGTGGGGGAGGTGGCTGTGAATGAGGTTCGGTTTATTTCCTGTTCATATATATAGAGGTGACGCAGCGTGCAGCCCGTGCCCCTGGAAGAATTCCTTTTTTTACGAAATGGATGTAGGGCGGAGCGGCGCGCTGTCGTCACCCAAACAAGCTCCAAACGTTCCCCAGTGGACGGGTGTCTGTGAATTTGTGTTCTAGCCGGCACATCAGATTCAAGGCGATCTTTTTACTGCATTTCTGTAAGTGCATTACTTTTAAAAAATAAATCGTTTTACCCATTTAATACACTATGTGGAGCCTCTATTATTGTTTTTACATGGTGGATATTGCTGTGATCACTTGTGAATGAGACCTAATTGGACCACATACATCTGAACTACATGACTGGGAGTGATTGCCCTTTTATATGCTGTTCATGATCCCCTGTAATAAGGGATCATGGAGTTCTGGTAAGAATCCAATCATTAGACTCGTGGAGGATTGTATCACCGTTTCTTTTGGTCACGTTATCTACTACATGATATTTGGCACAACCCACGGGTGTTCTGATGAAATCTTCGTCAATAATTTATTGACTTTTTCGTTATAGTTTATAGATTCAATATAATTTACATTTACTTACTCTGTTTATTTTGATTCTCAGCTTTTGTTCATATATGTTTTAATTGAAATGTATACACTGTTGGTATCACTATAACAATGTTTATTAACATTGATGGGTGTTGATATGGCCATCTTGCGCTCTACCCACTCCCATCACACAATATATTTTTTTTGATACAGCTATATATAGCATTATATATTACTGGCTTATAAAAATCACTGTTTGGTGCTTTCAATAGGTTCCTATGTTTAGAGTTAGCGCAATTTATATTTTTCTCACACTTTTTTCTTGTACTTATTGTTTACTTGTTTATCGCAGCTCTCAGAGTGAATAGGCCAGTATTGGGCCGGAGGTCTCCTTTCCTTTTTTCACTCTCTTTGGTTATTGGTATCTTAGCGCAGGTTTTTTCTTTTTTTCCATGATGTTTTAACCACTTAAGGACTGCCTAATGCCGATATATACGTCGGCAGACTGGCACGGCTGGGCACAATCACGTACCTGTACGTGATTGTTAAAAATGCCTAGCCGTGGGTCGCGGGTGCGCGCCCGTGACTCGGTCCCGAAGCTCTGTGACCGCGGGACCCACGGACCCGATTGCCGCCGGAGTCCCGCGATCGGTCCCCGGAGCTTCGTTATGGCGCTGTCATTGATCGTCTGTTCCCTGATATAGGGAAAGGCGATCAATGACGTCACACGTCCAGCCCTGCCCCCCTACAGTTAGAAACACATATGAGGTCACACTTAACCCCTTCAGTGGTTAACTCCCAAACTGCAATTGTCATTTTTACAGTAAACAATGCATTTTTATAGCATTTTTTTATGTGAAAATGACAATGGTCTCAAAAATGTGTCAACATTGTCCGATGTATCCACCATAATGTCGCAGGCACGAAAAAAAACGCTGATCGCCGCCATTAGTAGTAAAAAAAAAAAATGCAATAAAACTATCCCCTATTTTGTAAACGCTATAAATTTTGCGCAAACCAATCGATAAACGCTTATTGCGATATTTTTATTTTTTTACCAAAAATAGGTAGAAGAATACGTCTCTCCCTGCAAGAATTCAGGGAGCACTCTACACATCTTGCATTTATAATATCCGGTTAACTGATCAAAAAAACTCCTTGAGGTAACAGGTGGGTTAAGAACATTGGGGGCTACCCGATCACGTAAGGATGGTCCCCCTCGAAAAATCACTATCGGTCTATCAGGCAAAATATCCTTAAGAATGGCATCATTAGTAGCAATGTGCCAATGCTTGTCAATTAACTTCTTAATACTCCTATGTTGCAAGGAATATGAAGTAATAAAGGGAACACCCTGAGAACCTAGACCATTATCTCGAGGCCCCCTTTCTGTCAGTAGACAAATACTGTAATGCCGCATACACACGATCGGTTCGTCTGATAAAAACGGTCTGATGGACCGTTTTCATCAGACGAACCGATCGTGTGTGGGCCCCATCGTTTTTTTATCCATCTGTGAAAAAACTAGGAACTTGTTTTAAAATTATCTGATGGTTAAAAAAACGATCGTCTGTGGGCAGGTCCATCAGTTAAAAATCCACGTATGCTCAGAATCAAGTCGACGCATGCTCGGAAGCATTGAACTTCATTTTTCTCAGCGCGTCATTGAATTTTACATCACCGCGTTCTGACACGATCAATTTTTTAACTGATGGTGTGTAGGCAAGACTGATGAAAGTTGGCTTCATCGGATATCTGATGAAAAAATACATCAGACCGTTTTCATCGGATGAACCGAATGGGTGTACAGGGCATTACTGCTATCTTTTTTTAAATAAGGACACTTGCCTGTCCAGGGCACACTCTATGTCCTCGCCCGAAGCCGACCCGTCCCTCGGCTCCGGGTGCAGGCGCCAGCATCTTCTGTAAGCCTTGCGGCTTTACAGTCTGGTTCCCTACTGCCTTCTGGGACCTGTGGGTCTCCCAGAAGACAACGGGGGGGAGGGGGGGTGGCAGGCGCAGCACTATGACGTGCCTTTATGCGCTGTGGCATTAGAAGAATTTCTCTGATCTTTTAGTCCAAACAAGACTTATCTGTTACTCTATAATTCCTCTAGCGCCGTTCTATGGAAGCAGTAGAAGCACACCAAACTCTTAAGATAACTTCTTTATTAACTTCAGCTTTACTTCATATATAACACTGACAATTTCGCAGCAGGCAGTCCATGTACAAACACGTGTTGAATAAAGTATAACAAATGGCGGTTCAACTGTTCAATCTTGTCATTCTGCATAAAATGGTAGATATATTTCTTTCTTCAGTATCTGTACTCTCACTTTAAGTTATTTAAACACTTTATGATCTCTCTGAGGCTTAACCAATAGTTTTACTTGCTCTATATTACTGTTTGCAGTTTGATAGCACGTTTGCTTGTTTGACCATTTGTTGTGATGTTTGGAATTGAAGTTTGCTGTGATGTTTGGTGGAACTATAAGTGAACACAAAACCTATTTTGGCCACTTGCTTCCAAAAAACAGAACTTCTATCAGTGTGCTGGGAATTTTCCAGACAGAATGCGTGTAAGGCTGGCTGTGATTGGCCAAGACTCCTGCTCAATGTGAGATTGGCTGTGATTGGCCAAGACTCCTGCTGAATAACAAAAGCTTAACTCTATGCTTTCTGGTTTCAATTCTGCTGGGTCTTGAGCTTATATTACAGTCACACAACAATCTCTCTTTTTGCTTCTGTGAACACAATATACAACTTTTATATGACAATTAGACAGCTAACTGCTCCCTCCTCCCCCAGAAAGGTGCCCAATGTGACACCGGAGGGGGGAGGAACCAGATAAGCGGAAGTTAAATTTATGAGTGGAACTACGCTTTAATACCTGAATTGGTGTGAAGGAAGCCTGCAGAACTGTGGAGTAAGGCAAGTATTCCTCTTTACTAGACTTAATAAGCATTGTAACCAGGGCTCAAGTCCTGCGGGAACTCGTGGGAACGGAGTCCCTGGACTTTTTTCACAGCAGGAACGCAGTTCCCTTTGCAGGACTAGAGCAGCCTCGAGCAGCCGAGCCGTCCGAGCCAATCCTTCACTAAGCGGCGATGCCCAGCTCGAGTCACTGTAAGGGGCAGGCGAACCTTAGTAATCCTTTATTACTGGCCGCTTCCAGTATATGGATTCATTGGGTAGTGTGCGGGTATTCCGTCACTTCCTCGATGCCGCAATGTCCCCTGGGAGCTTTTTTCATTGCTCCCAGGAGACATTGCGGAGGTCTGCCGCGAGTTATCGCAGGATTTAGAAAGAACTTGCAGTTTAGTAATTATGCATATAAGCTTATCATTTTTTTTTTGGTGGGGGAGTGGATCTTGGGTGGGAGTTCCCACACTTTTTTACCCAGGACTTGAACCCTGATTGTAACCTGTATATAAAGGGGAAGGGGGGTCTTCTGGTTGCAGCTTCCAGTTAGGTCTAAATGTTGTCTTTTACTTTTCAGCATGTTGGAGATTTGGGAAATATCTTGGCTAGTGATGATGGGAGAGCATCATTTAGAATTGAGAATGAACGGGTGAAGGTAAGAATCTTGGATGTTTATCCATATATTAATATTGTATAAAGTATTCAAAGACCTGTTTATCCACTTCAGCCCTGGACCATATTGCTGGTCAATGACCGGGCACTTTTTGTGATTCGGCACTGCGTCGCTTTAACTGACAATTGCGCGGTCGTTCGACGTGGCTCCCAAACAAAATTGGCGTCTTTTTTTTCCCACAAATAGAGCTTTCATCTGCAGTTTTTAGTTTTTGCGCTATAAACAAAAATAGAGCGACAATTCTGAAAAAAATGAATATTTTTTACTATAATAAATATCCCCCCACAAATATATATATAAAAAAAATTTCCTCAGTTTGGGCCGATGCGTATTCTTCTACATATTTTTCGTTCAAAAAATCGCAAAAAGCGTTTATTGATTGTTTTGCGTAAAAGTTATAGTGTTTACAAAATAGGGGATAGTTTTATGGCCTTTTTATTAATATTTTTTTTTTTTACTAGTAATGGCGGCGATCATCGTTTTTTTTTTTTTTTATCGGTACTGCGACATTATGGTGGACACTTTTGACAAATTTTTGGGACCATTGGCATTTTTATAGCTATCAGTGCTATAAAAATGCATTGATTACTATAAAAATGCCATTGGCAGTGAAGGGGTTAACACTAGGGGGCGAGGAAGGGGTTAATCATGTTCCCTGGGTGTGTTCTAACTGAAGGGGGGTGGGACTGACATGGGGAAATGACAAATCGCTGTTCATTCATTGTCATTTCCCCCCCTGACAGGACCGGGAGCTGTGTGTTTACACACACAGCTCCCGGTTCTCGGTCTGTAACGAGCGGTCGTGGGTGTCCGCCGGGCACGTGCGTCAGGATCAGGGGCGCCCCTAGTGGCTGATTCGCGAGGTGACGTAGATCTACGTCACCTTGCGCAGGGGAGCCGACCTGCCACCGTATAACTGCGGCAGCTGGTCGGCAAGTAGTTATAGCAGCCACTTACTTGTCTTTACTTTGTCAGTCAGTCTTTGTGGTATGCCAGTCCTGTGCTTTAGCAGTGTGTAAAAGTATTAACCCAAGTCTGCTTATAGGTCTTTACAGCACCACAAAATTCTAAGCTGCGCAGTTTTGCTTTTGAAAAATGCACATTAATAGATTACAGAAATGCTGCAGTCATAGGCGTGCCCACGGGGTGTGCCGGGTGTGCCCAGGTACACCCTAATCCATACCTTCCAATCAGGGTCTCGGAATGGCCATGGCGTGTGCGGGTTGCCATGGTTCCCGAATGCCGCGCTTTACACTTGTATGGCAGCCGCATCGCTCACCTCTGCCTCTGACACATACAGTGCACTGTGAACTTCAGCTATCCATTGGCTGAGTAGGCAGCAGGGGGCGGTGCAGCTGCTTCCTCGGCCAATGGGTACACAAAGAGCTGTTCTTCAAATTCATCCCGCGGGCTTCCTGTGTTAGTGGGTGTGTGGGATGAAGCAGCTCCCATGCGGGGAGAAGTCTGAACAAGAGCTGCGTGCAAAGAGAATGTCCTGCAGTGATCAGAGGTGAGTGATCTGCTACTGACTGCACTGAAATGTTGCTCTCCTCCTTCACTGAGTTCTCTCCACTGCCATCGACACCCTCTCCTTCCCAGTCACTCAGCCCTTCCTCCTGATAAGTTCTCCTGATACTGCTGCACTTCCCCTCTGTGTACTACATGTCATCTTCTCAGTAAGACCATGCAGTAATCACACACTCTCACACTGATCCTCATCACCTCCCCCATTTCCAGTTCCCTGCGTCCTGTTTCTGCTCTCCACTCACATAAATCTGCACTTTCAACCCAGGCTCATGTCTTCCAACTGTTCTGCAGCCTGGTCCATTCCTTGCAGTCCCTTATGGAGTTGTACAAGTATACAGTAACAGTGCAACCAATGTCTGCAGCCATGAATAATACAGCCACAGCACCTGTGATCATTATTATCATGCTGATGATTAAACTATACAACCTGTGTCTTACTGTAGTGTATACAGGCTGTACAGTGTAGTCAACAGCATGATAATAATGATCAGATGTGCTGTGGTTGTATTATTCATGGCTGCAGACAGTGTTTGTACTGTATACTACAAAGGGCTTTTTTTAGCTGAAATATGGGACTCCTGAACTCTGCACACTACATGAACCCTGTACATAGCACCCTCTCAACCCTGCATGTAGTACCCTGCACCCTGTACATAGCACCCTCTCAACCCTGCACGTTGCACCCTGTACATAGCACCCTCTCAACCCTGCACCCTGTACATAGCACCCTCTCAACCCTGCACGTAGCACCCTGCACCCTGTACATAGCACCCTCTCAACCCTGCACGTTGCACCCTGTACATAGCACCCTCTCAACCCTGCACCCTGTACATAGCACCCTCTCAACCCTGCACCCTGTACATAGCACCCTCTCAACCCTGCACCCTGTACATAGCACCCTCTCAACCCTGCACGTAGCACCCTGCACCCTGTACATAGCACCCTCTCAACCCTGCACGTAGCACCCTGTACATAGCACCCTCTCAACCCTGTACGTAGCACCCTCTCAACCCTGCACGTAGCACCCTGCACCCTGTACATAGCACCCTCTCAACCCTGCACGTTGCACCCTGTACATAGCACCCTCTCAACCCTGCACGTAGCACCCTGCACCCTGTACATAGCACCCTCTCAACCCTGCACCCTGTACGTAGCACCCTCTCAACCCTGCACGTAGCACCCTGCACCCTGTACATAGCACCCTCTCAACCCTGCACCCTGTACATAGCACCCTCTCAACCCTGCACGTAGCACCCTGTACGTAGCACCCTCTCAACCCTGCACCCTGTACGAAGCACCCTCTCAACCCTGCACGTAGCACCCTCTCAACCCTGCACCCTGTACGTAGCACCCTCTCAACCCTGCACCCTGTACGTAGCACCCTCTCAACCCTGCACCCTGTACGTAGCACCCTCTCAACCCTGCACGTTGCACCCTGTACATAGCACCCTCTCAACCCTGCACGTAGCACCCTGCACCCTGTACATAGCACCCTCTCAACCCTGCACCCTGTACATAGCACCCTCTCAACCCTGCACGTAGCACCCTGTACGTAGCACCCTCTCAACCCTGCACCCTGTACGAAGCACCCTCTCAACCCTGCACGTAGCACCCTCTCAACCCTGCACCCTGTACGTAGCACCCTCTCAACCCTGCACCCTGTACGTAGCACCCTCTCAACCCTGTACGTAGCACCCTCTCAACCCTGCACGTTGCACCCTGTACATAGCACCCTCTCAACCCTGCACGTAGCACCCTGTACATAGCACCCTCTCAACCCTGCACGTAGCACCCTGCACCCTGTACGTAGAACCCTCTCAACCCTGCACGTAGCACCCTGCACCCTGTACATAGCACCCTCTCAACCCTGCACGTAGCACCCTGCACGTAGCACCCTCTCAACCCTGCATATAGCACCCTGTACGTAGCACCCTCTCAACCCTGCACCCTGTACGTAGCACCCTCTCAACCCTGCACCCTGTACGAAGCACCCTCTCAACCCTGCACCCTGTACGTAGCACCCTCTCAACCCTGCACCCTGTACGTAGCACCCTCTCAACCCTGCACTCTGTACGTAGCACCCTCTCAACCCTGCACTCTGTACGTAGCACCCTCTCAACCCTGCACTCTGTACGTAGCACCCTCTCAACCCTGCACCCTGTACGTAGCACCCTCTCAACCCTGCACCCTGTACGTAGCACCCTCTCAACCCTGCACCCTGTACGTAGCACCCTCTCAACCCTGCAACCTGTACGTAGCACCCTCTCAACCCTGTACGTAGCACCCTCTCAACCCTGCACTCTGTACGTAGCACCCTCTCAACTCTGTACGTAGCACCCTCTCAACCCTGCACTCTGTACGTAGCACCCTCTCAACCCTGCAGTTAGCACCCTCTCAACTCTGCACTCTGTACATTTAGCCACATCCCTTTAAGCCCCTCCCGCTGCTAGGCACTTGACCACGTCTTTTTAGATGTTCTTAATGGTGAGGTTTGTGCTGAAGGGGGAGGTGTGTGTTGAAGTTGGCGTCTGTGCTGAAGGGGGTCTGTGGCGAGGGGGACTGTATAATGTAAAGGGGATCCAGAGGGGCAGGGTGCTGTGTAATGTAAGGGGGTCCAGTGGTGCTGTGTAATGTAAAGGGGTCCAGTGGTGCAGGGTGCTGTGTAATGTAAAGGGGTCCAGTGGTGCAGGGTGCTGTGTAATGTAAAGGGGTTGAAGCTGTTATAGCTGCAAAGGGTGGGCCAAGTCAATTTTAAACCCTATGGACGAAGACTGGGATGCCATTAAAGTTTGTGTATGTGTAAATGTAGGTGTACCAATACTTTTGTCTGTTTGAGCTTTGGGGTGCACACCCTAATGCAATAGGCTGTGCACGCCTATGGCTGCAGTACTGTAGTAGACTGGTAGGTCTAGTGCTGTTTTTTGGAATACAGTTGATGTTAGGAAGGACAATTTTTTTCTGTGTATATCATGCAGGCTTTTGGTACTTGTGAGAACAAATGGTTATTGTATATTAATTACCAAGCTGTCTAGGCAGTATATTTAAAAATAATTTTTCATTAAAAAGTTTAATAACCTTACCTGAAAGCAAACACCCTGGGGTATCTGACTTTAATCCAGAGATTTCCCCCGCAGTATTTTTTTTTCTGTTGCCAGATGCCCTCAGTCTGATGGTAAGCATCATTCAACTCCCTTTTTGTGAGCCCAGGTCATCATAAAACCTCCCCAGTCCGTTACTGGACAGTGGAAGGAGAAGCAGCTCTATAGGACCTCTTTCGCACTGGTGCCACAGCCTTGTTGGTGCAAAAGCTCTGCTCGTTTTAGCTGCACTGTTTAAGCTGTGCTTTTTCGAAAGGTAGTGGGGCGCTCTTGACCAACCTGATGAAAGTAACTCAATATACATACACTGAAAAACACTAAAACAAAAACAGGAGGAACAATGAAGGCGATTAAAAAAACACTTAAAAAAGCAAATTGAGAAATGAAAAAAAAAAAGATAATATAAAAATATTTAATGCACATAATAATTGTTATATATATATATATATATATATATATATATATATATATATATATATATATATACACACAGTGCCTTGCGAAAGTATTCGGCCCCCTTGAACTTTGCGACCTTTTACCACATTTCAGGCTTCAAACATAAAGATATAAAACTGTAATTTTTTTTTGAAGAATCAACAACAAGTGGGACACAATCATGAAGTGGAACGAAATTTCTTGGATATTTCAAACTTTTTTAACAAATAAAAAACTGAAAAATTGGGCGTGCAAAATTATTCAGCCCCTTTACTTTCAGTGCAGCAAACTCTCTCCAGAAGTTCAGTGAGGATCTCTGAATGATCCAATGTTGACCTAAATGATTAATGCTGATAAATAGAATCCACCTGTGTGTAATCAAGTCTCCGTATAAATGCACCTGCACTGTGATAGTCTCAGAAGTCCGTTTAAAGCGCAGAGAGCATCATGAAGAACAAGGAACACACCAGGCAGGTCCGAGATACTGTTGTGGAGAAGTTTAAAGCCGGATTTGGATACAAAAAGATTTCCCAAGCTTTAAACATCCCAAGGAGCACTGTGCAAGCGATAATATTGAAATGGAAGGAGTATCAGACCACTGCAAATCTACAAAGACCTGGCCGTCCCTCTAAACTTCCAGCTCATACAAGGAGAAGACTGATCAGAGATGCAGCCAAGAGGCCTATGATCACTCTGGATAAACTTCAGAGATCTACAGCTGAGGTGGGAGACTCTGTCCATAGGACAACAATCAGTCCCTGTATACTGCACAAATCTGGCCTTTATGGAAGAGTGGCAAGAAGAAAGCCATTTCTTAAAGATATCCATAAAAAGTGTCGTTTAAAGTTTGCCACAAGCCACCTGGGAGACGCACCAAACATGTGGAAGAAGGTGCTCTGGTCAGATGAAACCAAAATCAAACTTTTTGGCAACAATGCAAAATGTTATATTTGGCGTAAAAGCAACACAGCTCATCACCCTGAACACACCATCCCCACTGTCAAACATGGTGGTGGTAGCATCATGGTTTGGGCCTGCTTTTCTTCAGCAGGGACAGGGAAGATGGTTAAAATTGATTGGAAGATGGATGGAGCCAAATACAGGACCATTCTGGAAGAAAACCTGATGGAGTCTGCAAAAGACCTGAGACTGGGATGGAGATTTGTCTTCCAACAAGACAAGGATCCAAAACATAAAGCAAAATCTACAATGGAATGGTTCACAAATAAACATATCCAGGTGTTAGAATGGCCAAGTCAAAGTCCAGACCTGAATCCAATCGAGAATCTGTGGAAAGAACTGAAAACTGCTGTTCACAAACGCTCTCCATCCAACCTCACTGAGCTTGAGCGGTTTTGTAAGGAGGAATGGGCAAAAATGTCAGTCTCTTGATGTGCAAAACTGATAGAGACATACCCCAAGCGACTTACAGCTGTAATCGCAGGAAAAGGTGGCGCTACAAAGTATTAACTTAAAGGAGGCTGAATAATTTTGCACGCACAATTTTTCAGTTTTTTATTTGTCAAAGTTTAAATTTCGTTCCACTTCATGATTGTGTCCCACTTGTTGTTGATTCTTCTAAAAAAATTACAGTTTTATATCTTTGTTTGAATCCTGAAATGTGGCAAAAGGTCGCAAAGTTCAAGGGGGCCGAATACTTTCGCAAGGCACTGTATATATATGTGTGTATCTGTATGTATTTGATGATATAAAGGTTATTTTATTCTACAATATGGGTATATAGACCTATATACACATATCCGTATACCATAGTAGACATGTAAATACGGTAATTTCCAATCTTTATGGCAGTGATAAAATCATTGATACCAAACCATATGTATATTATCGAAAACAAAAAAGGGGGTGGGGGAGAAAAGAAATTAACATCTTGTGTATCAATAAAACCAAAAAGGCCATCCAAGAATAAACACATGTAGCCGGATTCAGAAAAACTTACGCCGGCGAATCTAATGATACGCCGCGTAAGTCCATGGATGCGCCGTCGTATCTATGCGCCGTATTCTTGTACTAAGATACGCCTGAATTTTGGCTTCCTACGACCAACGTAAGTTTCCTACGCGTCGTATCTTGGGTGCATATTTACGCTGGCCGCTAGGGGCGCTTCCATTGATTTACACGTCGAATATGCAAATGACCAAGATACGCCGATTCACGAACGTACTTGCGCCCGTCGCATGAGTATACGCTGTTTACGTAAGGCGTACATCCGGCGTAAAGATAAACCACCAAATAGCTGGTCTAAGTCTGTTGGGGTATGGACGTCGGAACTGCCGCCGGATTTTACGTTGTTTACGTAAGGTGTACGTGAATGGGCCTGGGCGTAGGTTACGTTTACGTCGTTGCCATTGAGCCGTCATATCTTAGGGCGTAAATTCGATGTGATTCTGAGCATGCGCGCGCATGCGCTGTTCGTTTGGCGCTTCATTTACATGGGGTCACGGCTCATTTAAATACAACACGCCCACTACCTTCATAATTTGAATTAGGCGGGCTTACGCCGGCCCATTTACGCTACGCCGACGTAACTTAGGGAGCAAGTGCTTTGTGAATACTGTACTTGCCTCTCTATTTTACGTCGGCGTAGCGCATATGAGATGCGCTACGCCGGCACAAAGATGCGCCGCTCTACCTGAATCCGGCTAATGGTGCCCAGTGCCTAAAGCCATGTGTTATGTTATACTATAAAAACTTCTATATGTAGCCCTGTAGATGCACACTAAAACTATACAGGCTGAAAAAAGATGTTGCATGTAACCAAGCATAAGAATAGTGATCATAATACAGAGAAAAGGAAACAATGAAGAGGGATCTAAATAATAGTATGAATCTCTAGACCCTCCATTCAACCCATTGGGAGACAAGGAGGCCAGTTTATAGATCCAGAATGATTCTCGTTTGCACAATAGGGAGAACCTCTCGTCAGTTAAAGACCCTAGTATTTCTGGACCTGGTATTATTTTCATGAAGGGGGGTCCATTTGCACTAAAACTATTGCAAACCCACCAGTGGCAACTCATACTTGCATTATACCAGTTGCCACCATCTTTCTTGGATAAAAAATATCTCAAGTGGACAGTTTCAAAGGCTAAGGAGGAACTGTACTAATTGTGTAGAATAAGAATCAGAGCGTGTCCCTAAAAAAAAAAGTTTTTGCAAAAGGCATACCCAGCAGAATAAAATACAAACTGCTCATAAGTTTTTGGAAACTGTACCACCTCCTAAGATTCGTGAAAAGCCAGATGCTAATAACATCAGGTTTGTCACTGAATATAACAGGGAATATAGATCCATTCAGAGTATTGTCAAAAAACACTGGCACATTCTGCATATGTCTCCCTCTCACTCTCTCTGCTGTCTCCCTCTCACTCTCTCTGCTGTCTCCCTCTCACTCTCTCTGCTGTCTCACTCTCTCTGCTGTCTCCCTCTCACTCTCTCTGCTGTCTCCCTCTCACTCTCTCTGCTGTCTCCACTCTCACTCTCTCTGCTGTCTCCACTCTCTCTGCTGTCTCCCCCTTTCTCTGCTGTCTCCCCCTTTCTCTGCTGTCTCCCCCTTTCTCTGCTGTCTCCCTGTCACGGAAGCATGAATCAGACGTACAACAACAGATAAATGAAATAGGAAGGCTTTATTAAAAACCAAACAGCAAGGTTAAAGTCCAAACGGATGATCAAACAGTGCAGAGTCTTCCACCGGAGCCAGGGATCAGGAGCCAGAAGGATAGTCCGAACAAAGCCAGGGATCAGGAGCCAGAAGGGTAGTCCGAACGAAGCCAGGGATTGGGAGCCAGAAGGATAGTCCGTGGAAGCCGGGTCGGTAACCAAAAGCAGCAGCACAATCTCAGGAGCATGTGTATACAAGAGGACCAAGCAGGGAAATGGAGCAACAGACCTCCTATATATATATGCAAGGCATCCAGCTCCTCCCAGTGGAAAGGAGGAGCCGCAGGGTGTGGTAAGTTATAAGAAGCCCAGGAACCAATATGGCCGCCAGCACATGTCAGATGAAAGAAGCCTGCAGAGAGGTAAGACCATGACACTCCCCCTCTCTCTGCTGTCTCCCCCTCTCTCTGCTGTCTCCCTCTCTCTCTGCTGTCTCCCTCTCTCTGCTGTCTCCCTCTCTCTCTCTCTGCTGTCTCCCTCTCTCTCTCTCTGCTGTCTCCCTCTCTCTCTCTCTGCTGTCTCCCTCTCTCTCTGCTGTCTCTCTGCTGTCTCCCTCTCTCTCTGCTGTCTCTCTCACTGCTGTCAATTACATTTTTCAATTCAAATAAGCTTTATTGGCAGGACCAAATACATGTTCGCATTGCCAAAGCAGTTGAGTTTGTATAAGAAAAGGGGAAGGGGGTAATATAACGGGGAATGGACATAAGTCTGTGAAAGGATTTTTAAGTCCTCAGTTTCTCATGTCCCTCTCAGTCTGTGACACGCTGTCACATATTGGGCAGCTATCTTCACCATTGGCTCCTCTTCTCCCAGTAGAAATTTGAGTTTTTTCTTCTGTAGAATTGAAGTCTGGGATGAGAACGGAGAGTCTCTGGAAGTAAGTGTCCCTCACTGATGAGTACTTGGGGCAATGTAGCACCTCCAGGTATGGGGCCAGTTTGTAGTCTCTCTGCAGTGACTGGTAAACCGTTAGTTTCTTGGAATTTGTTATTTCGTATCTCCATTCTCCATGTTTTTCTTTGGAGTTATCCATTATGTTTTTTATGTGAGATTTTGTCAGGCCGCATTGTTGAGAGTTTGGGATAGAGAAGGTGTTGATGAGTTGTTGCAGGCCACACGGCTTGGACTGGTTCTTACTGTCCAGTAAGGCTTTATGGTGGTAGGAGTTGGGACTGCTGTTTTGTAGGTGGTCCCAGTATGATGGCGCCCTCTTCTGTACTGCGAGAAGTAAGGGAAATCTGCCCAGCTCGGACTGGCAAGCACTGTTGGAGGTGCTCCGATGGACTTGGAGGAGGTGCTTGCAGAATTCCAGATGGATTATTTCTGTTGGGCTGGGGTCCCATTTGGATTGGTCTGGGTAGGTGACAGGACCCCAAACTTCACTGCCATAAAGAAGAATTGGGGTGATGATGCTATCAAATATTCTGAGCCAGACTCTCATGGGTGGTTTTAGGTGGTACAGCTGTCTCCTGATGGCATAGTAGGCTCTGCATGCCTTGTCTTTTAGTGCCTCTATGGCTGGCTTAAAACTTCCTGATTGGGTAATGTCTAGGCCGAGGTATGTGTAGCTGTTAGTTTCATCCACAGTGCAGTTGTTTATTGTGAAGGAAGGGCTCTTTGTTTTGTATTTTTCTTTTGGAACACCTTGGTTTTTGTTTTCCTCGAGTTGATTGGTAGTGCCCATGTGGCACTGTATTTCTCCAGAACTTCCAGGCTGTTTTGTAGGACTTTCTCTGTTGGTGACAGAAGTAGGAGGTCATCCGCATACAGCAGGAACTTCACCTCAGTGTCATGTAGAGTCAGTCCTGGTGCTGGGGAGGATTCTAGAGCTGCAGCCATTTCATTGAGTTGAAGAGGGTTGGACTTGGGCTGCAGCCCTGTCTGACTCCTCGGGCCTGCCGGAAGTGTTCAGTTCTTTTACCATTCACCTTTACGCTGCAGCTGTTCTCAGTGTATGAACTCTTTTTTTTATTTTTTTTATTCTTTATTTTATACATTTTTCCTTTTTTTTTTTTTTTTTTTATCCATACTTGGTTACTTCATTTACAGATATATGTACCTTCTATATACTATAAAAAGGGGTGAACTAAAGCGCTAGCCAATAACCCAAAGTGCAGGGTGGAAAATAAATACTTAGAGATGAAATAATAAATGAATTAATGCTGCTCAAATCTAAAATTGCAATAACAACAAATAAATGATATGAATAAAAGTGATTGATGAGCGCAAAAAACAATAGTGTAATGAAAATTGAATAACAGTGAAACGTCCAATTTGAGGAATAGCTCTAATAGAGAGTAAACTCCAAGGTGATGCAAAAGTTAATAACACTTAAGTGACATACAGTGACGAGTAGGCACAATGGATATGGATAATCCAGTGTGTGGGTATGATGCTGAAAATGAAACAAAATAGAAACACCAATTGTGCCAATAGTTCATATGTGACAATTCCTAAAAAAACAGGAGTGGTTGGAAATTCCAAACGGTGACTGGATGTCCGTGCAGAGTGATGAAACAATCCTCATAAGCAGCTGAGCTCACAGTGCGCTTACCTCACCCACATGCAATGACAACATGGTATCTCCACAGATGGAAAGTATCACGGGAAACGAATCCTCCTCACCTTTCCTGTAGTGACAACAGCTGGGGGCCTGTAGATTGTAGAAACAGCGTCCTTCTGGCTATGTCTGCTGCTGCGGTCTTCACAAAGATGGAGGCTCCGTGTGCAAAAGCACTTAAGATGACCCAAAATAAACGGAAAGAACTCCAATAGTGAAGTAATTCAAGATGGATTTAATAGCGTCCACAGAGTAAAATAAAACAAAACAGGGTTCAGCTTAACAGAGCCTGAACCAAACGAACAGCGAGAAAACGGCTGTGTGATCGGGTAGATACGTCTACCCGATCACACAGCCGTTTTCTCGCTGTTCGTTTCTACAATCTACAGGCCCCCAGCTGTTGTCACTACAGGAAAGGTGAGGAGGATTCGTTTCCCGTGATACTTTCCATCTGTGGAGATACCATGCCGTAACATTATCTTTCATAATATAAAAAAAAATGGGGATAACTTTACTGTTGTCTTATTTTTTTCCCAAAAAAGTGCGCTTGTAAGACCGCTGCGCAAATACGGCGTGACAGAAAGTATTGCAACGATCGCCATTTTATTCTCTAGGGTGTTAGGATAAAAAATATATATAATGTTTGGGGGTTCTAATTAGAGGGAAGAAGATGGCAGTGAAAATAGTGAAAAATTACATTAGAATTGATTTTTAACTTGTAATGCTCAACTTGCAATACCAACGGCCACCACCAGATGGCGCCAGCTCACATCTGGTGTAATAACTTGTAATACCAACGGCTCACCACCAGATGGCACCAGCTCACAAAAAAAAAAAAAATTATTTTGCCCACCTTCCAAGCCAAGTCGCCAGGACACTATTTCTAGTCGCCATGGTGACCTGGCGCCCGGGATTTGTCGATCCCTGTCTTAATCCCATGGTCAGATTCTCCATCTGTTGGATTTCTGATACTCTACTTTAGCCATTGTTGTCTAGTAGGGGTAGCTGTGCTTTTCCACAGAATTGGGATACATGCCCTTGCTGCGGTTAGTAAATGTCTAAGTAGGGATTTTTTAAACTTGGCCATGGAAATTGGAAAGTCAAGTAATAAATAGGTGGCGGGGTTTCCTCTTAGCTCCACGTCTGAAATTTCTTTTACCGTATCTGTAACCATTTTCCAAAATTCTTTTAACTTTGAAGATGTCCAGAATACATGTAACATAGTACCCTCCTCTTCTCCACACCGCCAACAATGATCTGATACTTCTGGAAATATCCGTTTTAATGAGACAGGGTTTTTGTACCATCTGGTTAAGATCTTGTAACCTCCCTCCTGATATCTGGTAGCTAAGGAGGCTTTATGTGTAAAGTTAAAGATTTTTGTTTTCTGAGTCTCTGAAAATTCAATCTCTAACTCTCTTTCCCATGCTTGTATAAATGGTAATTATTTCGGGGCTTCCAACCCCACTCTTAAACTGTACATTAAAGAAAGACCATGTCTCAGCAGCTCTCCCTTCAAACATATTTCCTCAAATTCTGAAAGGTCTCTAATCGTTCCCCCTTTTGGGTTCATCGCTCTAATAGCGGCTCTCAGTTGGTTTTGTCTCATTGGGTCCAATTCTCTTCTCAGTACCTCATCTCTTTCTCCCCCCCTCGTCCTTTGATAGTCACCTTCAAAGTGTATTAGCCTACTCAATCCTAAACGTCTTACAGTATTAAAATGTAAATCTGCAAGACCTATCTGAAACCTAGGGTTCCCCAGGACCGGAGTGAGTGGGCTTAGGTATGTCGAGATTTTAGTTTTCCTAAATAACTTTTTTATAACTCGTAAAGTTGCTCCTATTGTAGGGTGTTTTTTTACCCCCTGTGGTATACCTACCTCTTGGATCCAGGCCATTCCCTCCAGGGTAATGTTCGTGTTTTTTTGCTCCAAGAGAATCCATGGTTTTACCTTCTCATGAGTGCACCAATCTACCACCCTTGCCATATGAGATGCCTCATAGTATCCCATTGGGTCTGGCAAGCCTACCCCTCCCCTTTCCTTTGGTAACGTCAGGATTTCTCGCCGTATTCTCGCTGGTTTTCCTGCCCAGATAAACTTAACAAATCTAGATCTTAATGCCGCGTACAGACGGTCGTTTTTTGTGATGAAAAAAAAACGTTTTAAATCATGAAATAAAACAACGTTTTTGAAACTTCATTTTCAAAAACGACGTTGCCTACACACCATCGTTTTTTCAAAATGCTCTAGCAAAGCGCGGTTACATTCAGCACGTACGACGGCACTCTGTTCCATTGAAGCTCGCTTCATAACTTGCTTCTGAGCATGCACAGGTTTAAAAACGTCGTTTTGCCCACACACTATCATTTGAAATGACACAAAAAACTACGTTTTGAAAAATGACACAAAAAATTCAAGCATGTTCGAATTTTTTTTTGGTCGTATTTCAGAAGACATAAAACAACATTTTCCCCACACAAGGTCATTTTAAATGACGTTTTCAAAAACGACGTTTTTTTTTCATCACAAAAAACGACCGTCTGTACGCGGCATTAATTCCTTAAGAAGCCCAAGGGAATCTTTACAGGTAAGGTTTGAAATCGATAAAGTAATCTTGGTATAACGTTCATTTTTAAGATGCTAATTCTCCAGAACCAAGTAAAGATTTCCTTGTCCCATCTCTGGAAATCTAACTTGATCTGCCTTACCAGGGGAGCAAAGTTCAACTCAAAAATTCTATTTAAATTTTTCGATATATTTGTTCCCAAATAAAGTATGTGGGAATCTGTCCACTTAAAGGGGAAATTTACTGCTAGTTGTTCCTGTGTCTGCCTGTTTACTTCTACTCCCATCGCCTCTGATTTGCTATAATTTACCTTAAAGTTGGAGAGATCTCCATATTCACCTATCTCTCTCAACAAGGATGGTAAGGATAATTCTGGAAACGTTATCGAGAATAAAAGATCGTCTGCGAATGCGGCAACTTTGTATTCCGCTCCTTTAATCTGGAAGCCTCTTATATCTGCATTTATCCAAATAGTTCTCAGGAACGGTTCCAGAATAAGGATAAAGATTATTGGGGAAAGTGGGCATCCTTGCCTTGTTCCATTCCGTATTGGGAACGGGTCAGATATTACATCGTTTACCTTTACCCTTGCCGTCGGGCAAGAGTAAAGGCTTGCAATCCAATTTTGCATCCCTATCCCCAACCCTATATGTTGTAATGTAACTCTCAAAAATCCCCAATCCACCCTATCAAAGGCTTTCTCTGCGTCGGTTGATATTAGTACTAATGGGTTTTGATGAAGTTGGGCCATATATATGGTACTTAACACTCTTTGTGTATTCTCCCTCCCTTCCCGCCCGGGGACAAAACCCACCTGGTCTGGGTGTACGAGGGGGAAGATGCACGTCACCAATCTGTTAGCAATTATCTTTGAGAATATTTTCAGATCTATATTCAGTAGGGATATTGGTCGATAACTCTGGCATAGTGTGGGATCTTTCCCTTCCTTAGGGATAACTGCTATGTGTGCCCCTAATGTTTCTCTAAGCATCAGCTGTCCCTCTTTCAATGAGTTAAAGGCCTCCAAAAATTTAGGTGTTAATTTGTCATAGAAGATTTTGTAATATAGTAACGTATATCCATCCGGACCTGGGGATTTACCTGGTTTCATTTCTTTAATTGCTTCTAAAAATTCCTCAGCTGTAATCGGACTCTCCATATTGACAGCCATTTCTTCTGGGATTTTAGGCATTCCTGACTCCTTTAAATATTCATTTGCTCTATCTTCTCTTCTCTGCCTCTTCCCTGGGGTGGATTGACTTTCCAGTTGATACAGACCACTGTAATATTCTCTGAAAGCTTTCGCTATTAGCTGCGAGGAGCTAACTAGGTTATCTCCTTGCGTTTTTATTTTTTCTTGTCAAAAGTCTTTATTTGTGATTTGTCAAAGGAGTTATACAAACATTGTAGAATAAGAACACATTGTAATTAAGGAGAGAGTTCTTTCGCATGTTAGTTATTGTAGCGTTAACTTATAACAATAACAATACGTCCTTGCTAAAAAGGTTTATAAAGATCTTGCAATATTATATTTCCGTGGTGGGGTAACTTGAGGTGTAACTTAGTATCATACCAACTATATTAATCTTTCCACACACAGATCTGCTTATAGAGTATTGCAGTGAAAGCTTCAATATTGTTATTCTTCGAAGATACCTGGGGTGAGATATGTATCATAAACCTATTAACGATCCATATCACCAGGACGAAGACAAAAACTGAGTCAAAACAAGACAAAAAGAAAAAAAAAAGGGGAAATAAGAGAAATAAGGGAAATAAGCGAGAGGAGGGGACAGGAGGGAGAAGGTAGGGCAAGGGAGTCTGCAGGACTAGGCCGGGGGACAACCACCTTCAGCAAGAGATGCCGCTATCGCTCCATTGGCTGGGCTACCATGGCATCAAAACCTCATTATTGAAAGTATTAGACATTGTATAAGTAATCCAAGGTTTCCATTCTTGTTCGAACTTGGTAATCGTGTCCGTTTCGATGGCCGACATTTTGACGTGAGTCATTGCTGTGTTTGTTCTGGCGTGGACTTCCTCCACTGACAAATTTGGGGATTTCCATGCTTTGGCCATTGTTTGCTTTGCGGCTGTGAAAAGTTGTCTGATAAGTTTGAATTGTGTATTTGATACATCCACCGGTTTTAAATTGAGTAGGGCTATTTTAGGTTCTAACGTGAAATTCTTCCCCAGTAAAATGTAAGCTATTTGAAAAATTTTCAGCCAAAATATTTGCGCTTTCGGGCACGACCACCAAGTGTGAAAATAGGTTCCTATATCCGTGCATCCCCTAAAGCATAGGCCTGAATAGTTGCGAGTAAATTTAGCAATTCTGGCAGGCACCGGGTACCATCTAGCAAGCACTTTGTAATTGGTCTCTGACGCTATCACATTTGGGGATGCAGTTTTGATGTTGAGCCATATTTGATTCCATTCCGATTCACTCAGTTCTGTGTTTAGGTCCTCCTCCCATCGACGCATGTATAGAAGTTTCCCTGTGTAGGGATGTGTGATTATTTGGGAGTATATGGTAGATATCAGGCCTCTAGCATGTGGATCCTTTGTACAGATGGTTTCAAAAATTGACATCTGAGTTGGCGGAGCAGGTGCATCTGCCAGGGGTTGAAAAAAGTTTTTTATTTGTAGGTACCTGAAAAGTTCCTTTTGAGGGATTCCCTGTGATTCACATAGTGTTGGGAAGGGAATAATGGAGGAAGAGTTTAGGAATTTGTATTTTTGTGTGCAATCCCTTTTCACCCATTCTTTGAATGTACCTGGGTATACCCACGCTGGATAGAATTCAGGGTTCTTGATAAATGAGAGTAATGGTGAGTGCGGGGATTGTAGACTGTACTTGGCTTTGATTTTGTCCCATAAGGATAGGGAGTGTTTAAGAATGGGGTTACATACATGTTTGCGTAATTTTGGGGAGATCCAGAGCATATTGGAGATTGAGATAGGATCGCTTTCTAGCGCTTCTATAGCCACCCATAATGGAGCTTCGTGTTTTGCGTGGTACTTCACTAAATTTGCTAGTTGTGCTGCGTTGTAGTAATGTAAGAAGTTGGGGTAACCCAGACCTCCTTTAACTTTAGGTAAATATAGGGTTTGGGGCTTAATTCTCGGTTTGGAAGAGCCCCATATGAAGGATGAAACTCTTTTTTGGATTATTCTAAAATAATGAGCCGGGATGGGGATGGGAAGTACTCTGAAGAGATAAAGTAATTTCGGCAGGATTGTCATTTTGATAGCGTTTATTTTACCAAACCATGACAGCGAGAGTAGGGTCCAAGATTTCATAAGGTTTGTTATGTGTTTTAGGAGAGAGGGATAGTTAAACGAATATAGATCAGCTACTGCAGCTGTTAGGTGTATTCCTAAATATGGGATGCTTTTTGTTTGCCATTCAAACGGGAGACCTGACCTAGCGGCACTTAGTTCAATGGTGGATAATGATATGTTTAAGGCTCTACATTTTTTAGGATTTATTGCTAAACCTGAGAATGAAGCGAACTGGTTGAGGATAGGGAATAAGTTGGGGCCTGATACCTGGGGCGACGAGAGGAAAAGTAGGATGTCATCTGCATATAAGCAAATTTTGTGCTTGATACCTCCCAGTTCTATACCAAGAATTGTAGATTCAGTTCTGATCCTTTGTGCGAGGGGTTCTACAAGGAGGGCGAACAATAATGGGGATAAAGGACATCCTTGTCTAGTACCTCTTTGTATTTTGAATGTCTCTGATTTGTACCCCGCATATTTAACATATGCTTTGGGATTTTTGTACATTTCCAGAATCCACTGAATATAATTGGGTCCGAAACCCCATTTCCGCAAATTAAATGCTAGATATGCCCAGGAGACGGAATCGAAAGCCTGCTTTAAATCTAGGGAGACAAAGCACGCTGGGATTCCTCTTTTTTTAGCGATATGTGCAATTAAATTCGCCCTCCTTATATTGTCCCCCGCCTGTCTATTGGGCATGAATCCTACCTGATCGCGATGGATCAGTGTTCCAATGAATTTATTAAGACGATGCGCTAATATTTTCCCTAGTAGTTTAATGTCAACATTCAGCATAGATATTGGACGGTAATTTTCACTTAAGGTTGTATCTGTGTGAGGCTTAGGGATCATACAGATAGTGGCCATTAGTGAGTCTTGCCTGAAGGATTTCTGTTTTAATACGTCATTAAATGCATCTGCCAACCTGGGGGAGATTAAGTCCTTGAATGTTTTGTAATATCTAGCTGGGAACCCATCTGGGCCAGGCCGTTTATTCAATTTTAGGTCGTCGATGGCCTCCGCTACCTCATCTTGCGATATTGCTTCATCCAACTGTGATTTTTGGGTTTAGTTTAAGTGCGGTAATTTGATCTGTGAGTAAAAGGTTTCAGCTTCCGATTCATTAAACGAGGTTGTTTCCGAATATATTTTCTTTAAGTGTTCACTAAATTTCTTCACTATTTTGCATGGGTTACTGGAGGTATATTTATTTGCTATTTTTAATTTTATTGGGTTATAGGATTTGTTGGTCGAGTTTAGTGCTCTAGCTAGGTAAGTCCCTGATTTGTTGGCATATTTATAGAATTTGTGCTTAGACCTAAGAAGGGTTTTGTCTGCCGATTCTGTCAGGAATAGGTCATATTCTAAGCTCGCTTTATCGAGCCGCGCTTTGGATGTGGGGGTGTGGTGCTGTTGGAAGGCCATATACGCTAACTCATGTTCTGTTTCAAGGGTTTTTGCTAATTGAATCCGTTTGCGCTTAAGGTTTCCTATTTGTCTCTGTAGGGTCCCTCTCAGAACCGGTTTGTGTGCTTCCCAGAGTGTGAGTGGGGAGATTTCTGGGGTTGCATTCAGTTCTAAGTATTCTTTGAAATTACGTTCTATTTCTGCGCAGTATGTTGGGTGTTTAAGCAGTATCTCCGGGAGATACCACGTTGGGTCATGGTTCTTCGGAATTGCTGAAGCTACTGTGGTAAATACTGCGTCGTGGTCCGACCAGGGGATGGGAATGATGCTGGATGCGATCACCTCCGGCAGCATTCCTGTAGTTAAAAATATGTGATCTATGCGGCTAGAGGACTGATGAGGGTTGGAATAGTAGGTGTAATTGCGTTTTGTTGGGTTAGTTTCTCTCCAGGAGTCCACCAGGTTGTATTTGGCTAACAGATTGGAAAGATTCCATTTGGATTGTTTGTTTAGGGGGGAATAGGGTGTTTTGTCTAGGAAAGGGAGGAGGACCTGATTGGAGTCTCCGCAAACAAATAGGGCTCCCCTCTTATGTGTATTAATTGTTTGAAAGAGGTGTGACATAAATGCCAGTGGGTTAACATTAGGTGCGTAGTAGGACACTATGGTCACTGCCAAATCCATGATGAATCCAATCAGGATTATGTAGCGACCCTCTGGATCTTTAATTTCTGACGTCATTGTGAATGGTGTTGTTTTGTGGAATGCGATTAAGGTACCCCTCTTTTTGACAGAGGCTGAAGCCAAGTATGTTTGTGGATAGGATGCGTTAAAGTATTTTGGGGTAGTGGAAGGGGTGAAATGGGTTTCTTGTAAGCAGATTACGTGTGCTTTTTTGGACTGAAAATACCTAAAAGCTTTTGTGCGCTTTTGTGGTAGGTTTAAACCTTGGACGTTCAGAGACAGTATGTTCAACGGGGCCATGGTAGCCAAACCAATATGCCTATCTTACCGTGATTCCATGAGCTGCGGTCTCCCGACCCAATCCGTGCAGACATATAGGGAAGAGGGATAGGGGGGGATGCAAGAAAGAAAATGTAACAAAAGAAAGAAAATAAGGTGCGTTAGTACATGTTACTTTGATAAGCAATAGCATTCTACCAATGCAGTCAAGTGAGTCCCGTGATGGGGAGAAAATATCCCCAACAGGGGAGAAGGTGCCCTCGTCTAGTCCCCGCATATTAGTGCGAGGACCAGAGGGGAGCTCAGTGAAGCGCATGTAGCATCCGTGTCATGGAGGCCCGCGTACTGAAATATTTTATTGTATCCATATGGGTAACTCTAATATAATGCTATAAATAAACATATTATAAGCTGAACTAGCTAGATTAACGTTTGAGCATACCTTTTAACGTGTGGGTGTCAGGGGAGACAATCTTGCTAACAGCAGCCAGTTGTGCTGACTGTGTCTTAACTTTTTAATACTAAATAAGTAAAGTGGGAGTGTTCTTGGAGAATGTGCGTGGTGTATGACCGAATGTGTTAAACTAAAACCTTGTTTTTGTACAGGAGAAAGTGATTTTGTCGTTTCATTATTATCGCCTGTAGGCAGTTATGACCAGGCTTTTTAAGGGTAACTTGCTCTGGGAGTACCCAGGGTGGGGAGGTGGCTAAAATTTGCTGTGGGCACGGGTGGCGTGCCTTGTGATTTATGAGGGGTTGCCTAAATGATCCCTTTTTCCCTTTGAGGGTGTAGGGAGTGGATGAATTGATTGTTTAAACTATGTAAATCCAAAATAAATATTAAAGTCTAAACAGAAATACATTTAAATTGTAACATTCAATCCATTCTGGGGTATTATGATGCTGAAATGGGAGAGAAAAAAAAAGAGTGGTTAGTAACTTTATGCAGAGTTAATTCAGTCCATTGTGTCCTCTTGGTCCTGGGTCTGTGTGACAAATCTGCCCCTTTTGTGCGTCTGCTGTAGGCCGTTGTTGTGATCCTGCCGAGGTGGGCTGCTGTGGGAGGATGCAGATGCTGGTCTTCTGCGAGCCGAATTAGTTGACGTAGGGCTCTCCATCACCTTGAAATCCATCAGGGCTTGGCGTAGCTGCTCTGGGTTTCTACAGACAATTTTAGTTCCTTGTATTGTAAAGCGTAGGGAGAAGGGGAATCCCCACTGGTATTTTATATTATGACGCTGCAGCTCCAGCAGGAGAGGTTTCATGGCTCTCCTTTTGGCTATAGTTAACTGAGATATGTCTGCAAAGATCTGATATTCATATCCTTGAAATGACAGGTTTTTTTTTCTCTCTAGCCGCCTCCATTATTTGTTCCTTGGTCTTATAAAAGTGGAACTTTGCTATAATGTCCCTAGGAGGGCCGTCTGCTCTTTTTGGTGTCAGTGCTCTGTGGATCCTGTCCATTTCCAACCTTTCTACCGCTATTCCTGGCACTAGTTCTTGACACAACGCCAATGCGGTGGCTTGTAAGTCTATGACTGCCTCAGGGATTCCCCTGAACCTAATGTTGGACCTCCTGTCGCGGTTCTCAAAATCTTCCTGTCTATTCTGCAAAATTTCGTTTTCCTCTTTAAGCATGTCTAATTCAGTCATGCATTCTTGTGTGTATGTCTCTATTTCATCCAATTTGGACTCTAAAACTTCTGTTCGATTTCCAATTTCTCTAATCTCTTTTGTGAGGCTAGCAGTTATTTGGTCTGAGGTAATTTTTAGGGCTTTGTGAAGCATTCTTTCAAACTGCTTCAATAAGGCTGAGGGGATTGTAGAATCCTGTTTATTAGCTGACAATATGTCTTCAACCTCTTCCTCCTCACTATCTGTGCCCAAATTACACTGTGCTGCCATCAGTTTAGCTGAAAGTGTCGCTCGTTTCATCCCCTTTCCTGAGGTGATTTTGTCTGTGGAGCCTGGCGCCTTTTTAGCTGTACTTGCGGTCTGCTGTGCTCCGCTAATGGAGGTGGTTTTATTCCTGCTCCTGGCTCCTCCTAACACCATTATGCCTTCGGGGGGTATCCCTCACCTCTCCGGGATATGTATCCGTGGTACCACTCGTTTATATCTCCGGTTACCGGGGTTATCAGCGGGTTTTTTCTCCTACACGGAGCGGAGCTTCAGCCTGACATGTCCGTCCCGCTGGGCTCCGCGCATGCGCCCGCGTTTTTATTTTTTCAATGTGTTTTTTAGCTCTTATCTCTCTCAATGCATTCGCTAGCATCCTGCTTGGCTTGTTCCCGTATTCATAGTATGCCCTCCGGCATCTGCTTAATTTAGCTTTCGCCTTATCCATAAGTAGCAAATTTAGTTTATCACGGAGGGACGTCAGTCTCTCTTCAAAACATACTTTTTGTGATTTCTTGTGTTCATTCTCCGCTATTCTGATCTCCCCAAGCAGGGTATCTAGCTTTGCATTGAGCTCTCTTTTTCGATGGGTCCCCATTGAAATGAGGATTCCTCTAAAATAGCACTTATGTGCTTCCCACTTACAAAGTGACGATGTTTCGTCGACTTCATTCATCTCAAAAAACATTTATATTTCCTGATTTATCTTACCCTGGTATTCTGGGTCTTTGATTAATGTTTTGTTGATCCTCCAATTCCACCCCCTAGGGCCTGCTACCCCCCAATCAATGGAGCAGTTAACTGAGGCATGGTCCGAGATTTTAAATGAACCAATTGATGTTTCCCTTAAGTTTGGCAGTATCTTTTGGTCCAAGAATATGTAATTAATTCTTGTATATGTTTTGTGTTTTGAAGAGTAGAAACTATAGTCTCTTTCATGGACGTGTAAGGTCCTCCAACTGTCTATTAACTGCAAGTCTTGTAGAATACAGGGCTGTGGAGTCGGAGTCGGGGGAAATTTTGGGTACCTGGAGTCGGAGTTGGAGTCGGCAAACAATGCTCCGACTCCGACTCCTACTAAATTTAGATTGGAATAAAAAAAAAAAAGCAAGTTTAAATGTCCCAATTCACAAAAAGTTATAATTAATGACTTCTCTACTGTAAGAATAAAGACCAATGCATGCAGTACCTCACGTAACCGCAAAACGAACACGTTACGTGACCGTGAAGAAGCATGCTTTTCATGTGCTTCACTATATGGCACACCCCCCTGTACCCCCCTTGTACCCTCACATATCTAGAGGCAGGTCGATCACCTCCGTAGTATCTGCAGATCTGTCATTGAACCATACATGTTGAGTAATATACATAATTCATACATCAAAAAAAAAAAGAGAAAAACCCCCCCACTAGAAGCTACAAGGCAATCTGACCATCTTACTCGATGGAACTCTCCTTATCGCCTCACATTACTTTCTTCTTATATGTTATTCTAGGCGTTCCATCATTTATTAGGTAATTACATATGTTTCCTATTCTTTTTCCTTTCTTTTCTCCTTCTCTTCCTCCCTCTCCCCCCCTTTTCTTTCTCTCTTCCTTTCCCTTTACCCCCCTTCTATCTCTTCCTCTTATCTCTCGGGTGTCACCTCTCCCTTAACTCTCTTCTAGTCCCTCCCTTCTATTTCCCCTCATTATTCTACATGTAAATCTGCCAGCCCTATATGCCCAGGGTTCGACTCTCTAAACCCCCCCTCCTCCCCACTCCCTTCTTTTTACCCTCCTCCCACCCCCTTGTCCTCCACCAGACATAATACCCCACCTAAACACTAAAAAGAGAGAAAAAAAAAAAATATATATATATATGTTCCCTTCCACTTTTTCTTCCCCCCTCCCTGCCCCCCCCTAGTTTATTCATAACTTAATACCCTCTAGTGCCATAAATTGTTAAAAAAAAAATAATAATAAGTGATATGTGTGTAATATATCATATAACCCTCATGTCTGTTTATTTGAATAATTGTGTGTCTGTGCCTGTTATCTATTAATTATATCTTATAATTATTTAATTGCCTATATAAATTGTAGAATTATTAAACCCCTAATACATAACCCTTGTGAGTTACCAAATGTGCCTTTACCTTCATCCCTATGTGGAAGAAAAAAAAAAGGAAGAGAACACATCTCCTCTTACACCCCCCTCCCCCGACCTCCCCAACCCACTCCCGTACCCCACCCCTGCCGAACCCTCAGGAGTTTAGGGGTACATACAGTAGTTTTGGGTATCTTATGCATCCTATGTATACTTATGCAGACTAAACATTATACATTTATACATTATACTTTGTGTAGCCCTGTACTCCAATCCAACTGGGTAGCAAAAAAAAAAAAAAAAATGTGTCTATTACTGGCTGCTGCAGCAATTCCTATATCGAGACCCCCTTATAAAAAAAAAAAAAGCAACAAACTTAATCACACAGTCACTGAGGGCCAAAACAGACACCATGATAAAAATGGCAAAAACACTCAAGGTCAAAAAAAAAAAAACAATAATACAATGCAAAAATAATACAATGTGGGGGGAAGGAAGTCTTCAAATACCCCTAAGAGGAAATTGGATTATCTCTTCCTTAAGAGTCTTGCATGTATTTAAATGGCCATATTGCTTTCAATCTCATCCAATGGGGGGAGGGGCTAAAAAAAAATGTTCTCTATAACTCTATGGTTCTGTGTTGGGTACTATCCATCCGCACTGATCCCCTGTTCTATCCGTCCATCATTTTGTCCGTCATTTTGTACTGACAGTCTCACTTAGGGGGGTTTTTCTTTTCCCATGCTACCGGTAGCTCCAGCCAGTTAGGGACATTTATTGGCTCTGCACCCAGAAATTGAAAAAATGTTAGGAGCTGCGAGGGATCACTCAGATAATAGCTCCTTCCTTCTCTTTTCTATTAGAGCCAATGGGAACCCCCAACGATAATTGGTACGTATATAGTCCAGCAGAGGTTTTAATAGCCGCCGTCTACTTTTGGTTTGCAAACACAAGTCTGGAAATATCTGGATGTCAGCGCCCTCCAGGACCCCTGCTGACCCCTCCTTCCAAGCTGCCCTAAGTATCTCCTCTTTTATCCTATAGAAGTGCACCCTACATAGCACATCTCGGGGGTTAACCTGGTCTTGATACCGTATTGTAGGGACTTTATGAACTCTGTCCAATTCGAGCGCTGTACCAGGAGGTTTTTTCAAAATTTTATTCAAGATAGAGGTAACTACCTCTCTTAGTTCCGGGCCTTCAAAATTTTCTGGTATACCCTTAATGCGTAAATAGTTTTTTCTGCTTCTATTGTCCGTCTCTTCTGCCTGTAGCTGCAGCCTGCTCATATGTTGCTGTTGGCTCCTTAATTGTTCCTCTAATGCTGCCAGTCTGACATCCATAGTACTTTGTTGTCCCTCCAGCCCTCCTATTTTTTGATCCGCCTCCACTACTTTTATACGCACTATTTCAATCTCGGCCCTCATTATAGTAGTTATATTTGTTACTATTTGCTGAATATCTTTCGTTGGGAGCGCCTGGATAAGCCTGCTGAGTTGCCTAATATCTGGGGAAGCCTCCTGATCCCCTCTCCATACCTCCTGTGTGTTGTGTATCTTGTATGGGTCTTGTGTTTCTGGAGCTAAACAGGCCTCTCTAAAATTAGGCACCACTCTAGCCTGATCATGGCTTTTTGTCTCCATATCTGGAACAATTAATAAAGTCAATGTCCCTGCTGATGGCTCTGCAGGCTCCCCCAGTAAATGTGGTGTTCCTACTGGAAAGTTAGGGGTTAACAGTACCTTTGCTGCGGGTTGTGCGACCGTATCCGGTTGTTTATGGACTCCTATCTTCACTGCAGTCCCGGCTGTCTGTGTTGCTCCCCTCACAGAGTTTCCAGGCTGAGTTACCCTCTCCTCCACTGGTTTCACCGTGGGTTCTATTGCAAGTGTAGTGGGGGATGGCAGTGCTGTAGATGTTCTTATGGCAGCTGGTGAGGAGCTCTCTGTGAGTGAGTCCCTTCTAGTCACCCTGAGATCTGCCTGTAGTGTCTGGAGCTCGCCCCTTCTCACTGTCATGTATCGTGTGATGTAAGCGTGGCTAGGCTGGTCGGATGCTCCTCTGACAAACTTTGCGGCGTTCCGTCCTCGAGGCGACATCGACTACCGCACGTTGCTCTCTCTCCGCTCAGAAGGAAATGGAATGGGAAACCAAACTCCGCCGCTCTCCTGGACACGAGCACATCGGGCACCGCTAGACTCTCCTAGCGAGGACGCCTACTCCGCCATGCTTCCGACGCCTCCCCCGGAAACGGAAGTCTGAGACAGTCAATGATTGATTGAGTGTATGAACTCTTGATGACATCAAGATGTTTTCCCTCCTATTCCGCTCTCCAATAGTTTGAGGAACAGGCCTGGGTGCCACACTGAATCAAATGCCTTCTTCAAGTCCACAAAGCAGGCGAATATCTTCCCATATTTTGTGTGGTGGACATGGTTCTTGATGAGGCTGTGTCTCTCTCCTCTCTCTCTCTCTGCTGTCTCTCTCCTCTCTGCTGTCTCTCTCCTCTCTGCTGTCTCTCTCTCCTCACTCTCTCTGCTGTCTCTCTCTCCTCACTCTCTCTGCTGTCTCTCTCTCCTCTCTCTCTGCTGTCTCGCTCTCCTCTCTCTGCTGTCTCTCTCCTCTCTCTCTCTCTGCTGTCTTTCTCTCTCTCTCTCTCTCTGCTGTCTCTCTCTCCTGTCTCTCTCTCTCCTGTCTCTCTCTCCTCTCTGCTGTCTCTCCTGACTCTCTCTCTGCTGTCTCTCTCTCCCTCTCTCTGCTGTCTCTCTCTCCTCTCTCTCTGCTGTCTCTCTCTCCTCTCTCTCTGCTGTCTCTCTCTCCTCTCTCTGCTGTCTCTCTCTCCTCTCTCTGCTGTCTCTCTCTCTGCTGTCTCTCTCTCCTCTCTCTCTCTCTGCTGTCTCTCTCTTCTCTCTCTGCTGTCTCTCTCTTCTCTCTCTGCTGTCTCTCTCGCCTCTCTGCTGTCTCTCTCTCCTCTCTGCTGTCTCTCTCTCCTCTCTGCTGTCTCTCTCTTCTCTCTCTGCTGTCTCTCTCTTCTCTCTCTGCTGTCTCTATCTTCTCTCTCTGCTGTCTCTCTTCTCCTCTATGCTGTCTCTCTCTCCTCTCTCTGCTGTCTCTCTCTCCTCTCTCTGCTGTCTCTCTCTCCTCTCTCTGCTGTCTCTCTCTCCTCTCTCTGCTGTCTCTCTCTCTCCCCTCTCTGCTGTCTCTCTCTCCTCTCTCTGCTGTCTCTCTCTCCTCTCTCTGCTGTCTCTCTCTCCTCTCTCTGCTGTCTCTCTCTCCTCTCTCTGCTGTCTCTCTCTCCTCTCTCTGCTGTCTCTCTCTCCTCTCTCTGCTGTCTCTCTCTCTCTCTCCTCTCTCTGCTGTCTCTCTCTCTCTCTCTCTCTCTCCTCTCTCTGCTGTCTCTCTCTCTCTCTCCTCTCTCTGCTGTCTCTCTCTCTCTCTCTCTCTCTCTCCTCTCTCTGCTGTCTCTCTCTCTCTCCTCTCTCTGCTGTCTCTCTCTCTCCTCTCTCTGCTGTCTCTCTCATCTCCTCTCTCTCTCATCTCCCCTCTCTCTCTGCTGTCTCTCTCCCCCCTCTCTCTGTCTCTCTCCTCTTTCTGCTGTCTCTCTCTCTCCTGTCTCTCTCTGCTGCCTCTCTCCCTATCCCTGCTGACTCTCTTGTGCTCTCTCTCTGCTTGTGTGTGTGTGTCTCTCTCTCTGCCTGTGTGTGTGTGTGTGTGTGTGTGTGTGTGTGTGTGTCTCTCTCTCTGCCTGTGTGTGTGTGTGTGTGTGTCTCTCTCTGCCTGTGTGTGTGTGTGTCTCTCTCTCTCTCTCTGCCTGTGTGTGTCTCTCTCTCTCTGCCTGTGTGTGTGTCTCTCTCTCTCTGCCTGTGTGTGTGTGTGTCTCTCTCTCTCTGCCTGTGTGTGTGTGTCTCTCTCTCTCTCTCTGCGCCTGTGTGTGTCTCTCTCTCTCTCTGCCTGTGTGTGTGTCTCTCTCTCTCTCTGCCTGTGTGTGTGTGTGTGTGTGTGTGTCTCTCTCTCTCTGCCTGTGTGTGTGTGTGTGTCTCTCTCTCTCTCTCTCTCTCTCTGCCTGTGTGTGTCTCTCTCTCTGACTGTGTGTGTGTCTCTCTCTCTGACTGTGTGTGTGTCTCTCTCTCTCTCTCACAAAAAAACACAATAATCGAGCGCACTCCCTATAGGTGTCCGGAAAAACAATACATAGGATATGTAAGGTGGAGGTGAGTTATGGAAGGGAACGGGGGAGGGAATAAAATAATAAAGAGTGATCAATAAAATTAATAGAATTAATGTCCAAAAACAAAAGTGCTCTTAGTACAATAGTCCAATTCTGAAAATGTCCACAGAGCTGGATAAATAAATAACGCCTTGCTTAGGTGGCAGCCAGCTAGCAGATGAAGCAATCTGTAGAAGGACAAGAAGAAACACAATGCAGCGCCTTCTAAGCGTAGCAGGTAGATTTAATGTTGGCAAATGTATAAAAGCATATAAAAGACCTACTCACAATGGTGATGTAAGAGAAGGCATGACAAAGTTCAGGGTACAAAGTATCATCCGCGGGGTTCCCGGAGACGACGAGGTGTCCTCATGCAGGTGTGCAGAGCTGTCCTTGCTTGTACAGCAGCGGCGGCGGGAACCAAAAGCGCCCTCGGAACCAACAAGGAGGGATCAGTTCTCCACTGTGTGCTGCATTCGGCGTGCATTCAACGTCACTTCCGGGCACGGGAGGTGCGCGCGTTTGAGACTTTAAAGTCTCTTCCTCAGGCTTGACGGTGGCCATCTTACTGTAGGGTTATATAACTAAAAAGGGAGCCCGCCCCATATACTCTGATTGGCAGACTCTTAATTGCGGAACATCGAATGCCGCCCTCAAGACTTAGATAAACAAATGCAAAATATGTTATTACTGGCTGCTATAAATAGCGGAGATTTGTACAGATAATATAGTGGGGCATATTAGTATCATACATAAAACACATAGATAAGAACTCCATGGCTATACAGTAAAAGGATCTACTAAATCCAATTAAAATGCAATTAAAATGAAAATAAAACTAAAACTCAAAATGATAATAGACATAGAGAAATACACACTATTGCTACATGATATAAATATCATGTCATTAAAAACCTGCTATATTAGCCTCCTATATACAAATATCATGTGAGCATACGGTGTGAATATAGAATGCATGTAATGCACATTATGATGCAGCTCTATATGACTAGTATTATAATTATGTAAAATAGGTGGGAGATTTTAATTAGAGAATGTTAAAAATGTTAAGAGATATATATTAAGAAATAAATATATAAAAAGAATATAGAAAATATATATATCCATTATATAGTATATATGAAAAAATACTACGAGAGACTGTGATGTTGACATCATCATACTATATATATCACTCATACTATATTAAAATGGAATATTATTTCAACCAGAGGAACTTGGCACAAAGAGAAATATGTTATTGTAAAAACACGTTCATAATAAGATGTTGATCTCTATACCCTCGTTGAGGCCGCCGGGCGAGAGGCTATCGAGGGTAAATATCCAGTAGTTCTCCCTCTCGCACAGACGCTTATAGCGTTCAGCTGAGGGGAGAAGTCTGGATATTGCTTCAAGGACCCATACACGGAGTCCATCAGGAGACTGTCCATGGTGCTCCTTAAAGTGGCGGCCATGCTGTACTTGTCTAGACCCTTCTCAACAGTGTTTCTATGTTCACCAAACCTCGTTCGCAGGGCCCGTATAGTGCGGCCTACGTAAAATAGCCCACAGGGGCAAGTTAAACAATATATGACAAATTCAGAGCCGCAGTTAAAAAATTTGGGTATAATATATGTTTTTCCTTTACATGTAAACTCTTTTTGTCTATGGTTGACGAATTGTCATGTGAGGCACCTTGGTTTTTTACACCTGTACATCCCCTTGATTTGGAAAAAAGTTAGTGAGGCACTAGCTCGAGGTTTCGGATTTTTTATTTTGCTCGGAGCTATCAATGTCTTAATGTTCCTGGCACGTCTATAGCTCACCAAAGGTCGGTCAGAAATACTGGATTTTAAATGGGGATCCTCTTTTAGAATGGGCCAGTGCTTCCGTAGAATCTGTTCCATTCTACGGTATTGATTATGAAATTGAGTGGTGAATCTTACTGGTTGTTGTTGGTTGTTAGACTTTAGATCACGATTTGGTAGCACTTCTGTGTACAAATATTTTTGGAAGGCATCATCCACTAGTGGTTCGGGGTAGTCCTTATCGACAAATTTATTTTTAAGAAGACACCCATGTGTAATGTAGTCTTCAGTACGAGTACAATTGTGCTTCAGCCTACAAAATTGGCTCTTAGGGATGTTATTAACCCAACTTGGGTGATGGCAACTGTGGTAGTGCAAGTAAGAGTTACCTGCTGTGGGTTTAATATAATTTTGAGAATGGATGACCTTATTGGGGTCATGGGACAATTCTAGGTCAAGAAACATTAGAGACTCGGTATCTGTCACATGGGTGAATGACAGCCCCATGGTGTTAGAGTTACAATGCTCCACAAAAGGTAAAATGGAGCATTCCGGACCATCCCAAAAAATAATAATATCGTCGATGTAACGACCAAAGAAAATTAAATGTTTAGCAAATGGGTTGTTGTACCAAATATTCTGTTTCTCCCAGTAACCCATAGTTAAGTTTGCATAACTGGGGGCTAAATTGGCCCCATAGCAGTCCCTTGTGTCTGAATATAGAATTCCTTATCTATTTCAAAATAATTGTGGGTGAGACAAAATCTAAGGAGATCCACAAGAAAATATGCTTGTCGTCCATTGAGTATGGGGTCTTCATTAAGATAGTATTGGGTGGCAAGGAGGCCTATGTCATGTGGGATTGACGTGTATAATGATACAACATCTAATGAGAGCCATCTGTATGTGTCTTCTCATCGGTAATTCTTGAGCGTGTCGAGTAGTTGGATACCATCCTTGATATATGATGGAAGGTTGGCAACAAGGGGTTGCAAAAAGTGATCAACATAAATAGACAGGTAGCTGGTCACGCTTTCCATAGCGGCAACGATCGGTCTACCAGGTGGATTTTCAGGGTTCTTGGGAAGATGATAAATATATGGGGTTTTGTAGAAATCATGGACCAGAAATGCGTACTCTGTTTTGGTGACCAAACCATCAGTTTTGGCCTTACCAACTAATTCCCGTACTTCCTGGGAGAACTCGGGAAGGGGGTCTTTTTTAAAATTCGATACGTATTAGGCCCCATACACACGGGAGGATTTATCCGCGGATACGGTCCAGCGGACCGTTTCCGCGGATAAATCCTCTCGAGGATTTCAGCAGATTTCTCTGCGATGGAGTGTACTCACCATCGCATTGAAATCCGCGCCAAAATCCTCTGGCGACATGCGCGACGCTGTCATATAAGGAATTCCACGCATGCGTCGAATCATTACGACGCATGCGGGGGATCCCTTCGGACGGATGGATCCGGTGAGTCTGTACAGACCAGCGGATCCATCTGTTGGGATGGACTCCAGCAGATGGATATGTTCTGCATGGCAGCAAATATCCGATCTGCTGGAATCCATCCCAGGGGAGATATATCCGCGGAAAAAGATCCGCTGGCGTGTACACACCATAGGATCTATCCGCTGAAACCCATTTGCTGGGATTTATCTGCGGATGGATTCTATGGTGTGTACGGGGCCTTAGTATCGGACAACAACCGTTTGCTTTCTTTGGTGTAATCTATCGAATTCTGGACTACTATGCCTCCCCCTTATCAGCCAATCTAATGACCAAGATTCACCACTCAATTTCATAATCAATACCGTAGAATGGAACAGATTCTACGGAAGCACTGGCCCATTCTAAAAGAGGAGAGAATGTTAAAATCCAGTATTTCTGACCGACCTTTGGTGAGCTATAGACGTGCCATGAACATTAAGACATTGATAGCTCCGAGCAAAATAAAAAATCCGAAACCTCGAGCTAGTGCCTCACTAACTTTTTTCCAAATCAAGGGGATGTACCAGTGTAAAAAACCAAGGTGCCTCACATGCCAATTCGTTAACCATAGACCAAAAGAGTTTACATGTAAAGGAAAAACATATATTATACCCAAATTTTTTAACTGCGGCTCTGAATTTGTCATATATTGTTTAACTTGCCCCTGTGGGCTATTTTACGTAGGCCGCACTATACGGGCCCTGCGAACGAGGTTTGGTGAACATAGAAACACTGTTGAGAAGGGTCTAGACAAGTACAGCGTAGCCCGCCACTTTAAGGAGCACCATGGACAATCCCCTGATGGACTCCGTGTATGAGTCCTTGAAGCAATATCCAGACTTCTCCCCTCAGCTGAACGCTATAAGCGTCTGTGCGAGAGGGAGAACTACTGGATATTTACCCTCGATAGCCTCTCGCCCGGTGGCCTCAACGAGGGTATAGAGATCAACATCTTATTATGAACGTGTTTTTACAATAACATATTTCTCTTTGTGCCAAGTTCCTCTGGTTGAAATAATATTCCATTTTAATATAGTATGAGAGATATATATAGAATGATGACGTCAACATCACAGTCTCTCGTAGTATTTTTTCATATATACTATATAATGGATATATATTTTCTATATTCTTTTTATATATTTATTTCTTAATATATATCTCTTAACATTTTTAACATTCTCTAATTAAAATCTCCCACCTATTTTACATAATTATAATACTAGTCATATAGAGCTGCATCATAATGTGCATTACATGCATTCTATATTCACACCGTATGCTCACATGATATTTGTATATAGGAGGCTAATATAGCAGGTTTTTAATGACATGATATTTATATCATGTATCAATAGTGTGTATTTCTCTATGTCTATTATCATTTTGAGTTTTAGTTTTATTTTCATTTTAGTTGCATTTTAATTGGATTTAGTAGATCCTTTTACTGTATAGCCATGGAGTTCTTATCTATGTGTTTTACGTATGATACTAATATGCCCCACTATATTATCTGTACAAATCTCCGCTATTTATAGCAGCCAGTAATAACATATTTTGCATTTGTTTATCTAAGTCTTGAGGGCGGCATTCGATGTTCCGCAATTAAGAATCTGCCAATCAGAGTATATGGGGCGGGCTCCCTTTTTAGTTATATAACCCTCCAGTAAGATGGCCACCGTCAAGCCTGAGGAAGAGACTTGAAAGTCTCGAACGCGCGCACCTCCCGCGCCCGGAAGTGACGTTGAATGCACGCCGAATGCAGCACACAGTGGAGAACTCATCCCTCCTTGTTGGTTCCGAGGGCGCTTTTGGTTCCCGCCGCCGCCGCTGCTGTACAAGCAAGGACAGCTCTGCACACCTGCATGAGGACACCTCGTCGTCTCCGGGAACCCCGCGGATGATACTTTGTACCCTGAACTTTGTCATGCCTTCTCTTACATCACCATTGTGAGTAGGTCTTTTATATGCTTTTATACATTTGCCAACATTAAATCTACCTGCTACGCTTAGAAGGCGCTGCATTGTGTTTCTTCTTGTGTCTCTCTCTCTCTCTGCCTGTGTGTGTCTCTCTCTCTGCCTGTGTGTGTGTCTCTCTCTCTCTGCCTGTGTGTGTCTCTCTTTGTTCTCTCTGCTCTCTCTCCCCTGCTGACTCTCTCTTGTGCTCTCTCTGCCTGTGTGTGTGTCTCTCTCTCTGCCTGTGTGTGTGTGTCTCTCTCTCTGCCTGTGTGTGTGTCTCTCTCTCTGCCTGTGTGTCTCTCTCTCTGCCTGTGTGTCTCTCTCTCTCTGCCTGTGTGTCTCTCTCTCTGTGCCTGTGTGTGTGTGTCTCTCTCTCTCTCTGCCTGTGTGTGTGTGTCTCTCTC